>NW_024345480.1:0-624 GCF_902729225.1 Pteropus medius | reverse complement strand
TTCTTTGCTTTCTGCTGGAATTACATTTATGTGGTATGCTAATACCAGGGGTTCCAATATTGACTAGAGCTCTAGCTGACACTCAAAAAAATCTTAGATTAATACTTTAATCTTAGATTAAAATCTTAGAATCAATACTTACTAAATGCTGTTGTTAGCTGGTAGACAGCACCCTGCCAAACATGGGATCCAATAGAGAAAGTAACAGTGAAACTTGAAAGTGAGAAGGTAAGGATCTGCTAAGCACCTCCTATGTCTTAAGTGCTTAACTACATGTCTTATTTAATCTTCAATATGATCTTGTGTCCTATACTATCCTTACCCCATTCTATGGGTGAGAGATTAAGTATCATGCCTAAGATCATACTAGGCAGAGACAGGATTCACCCCCAGGTGACAGCTGGCTCTCTGCCATGAAGAGAGATCAGCTCAAGAGGGAAGGCAGGTACAGGGAAACCCCAAAGAGTCAGCCCCTGACCTTGAGCACCCCACATCTCCCTTGTCTCTCTTGGCATGAACACATTCCTGTTTCTAACAACAAAAAGAATGCTTACACAGATCAAGGCTGAGACTGGAATAGATAAAAAATGCTGGGGCAGGAGAGAGAAGCAGGACAGGAGTAAG
>NW_024345479.1:4717778-4759387 GCF_902729225.1 Pteropus medius | reverse complement strand
ATTTTCCAAGCTTTTCTCTTGTCATTCAAATTGGGTCAGCCTCCCGCTGTGGGGCCTGCCTCGCTGTGCTGGCCCACCCACCTCACAGTGAGGCTGCATCCGCTAGAAGGGCAGGGTCTCTAAAGAGAGTCTCAAGATTGGAGTGTCATCCTCCCACCTCCTGCTACCAAGCTGGGGGAACAATTGGGACCTTTGTCCAGCAGGAGGATGCCCAAAGGGTGAGGTCACCCCCAACATGGCTGTTTTTGTCCCAGAGCCAGGAAGATACCAAAGCTGAGTCCAGGCACCCGCCCCTCGCCCCCTGTCCCCAAGCCCCTGGGCACCACCCCTCATGAAGGGCTTCCTCAGGACCGCTGACAAGGAGGAGGGCTGGTGTGGCCAGCACTGGTGGAGGAAAGGAAGGTTTGAGATGGGTACACTTGGGAAGGAGACGGAGACAACATCCTCAACTTATAGAGGGTGACAGTTCCTTACAAAGATCTCCAGGAGCTAATGCAGCTTGGCCTACAAAAATCATTCCAGACCCAAAAGGAAAAACTAAGGGCCCTGATGGAAGCCCCAGAAGCTTGCCTCGACTTTCGACCAAGCGTCCTTTGAGAAGGGGGATGAACTGAAAGTCCCCACAGGTATGGTCATAAGAGGGCTTTAAAGGGACTCACCTAGTCCCAGCAGCCCCTCCCCCAGAGAAGGAGTCCGAGGAGCAAAGGACAGGGAAAACTGGGGGCGGAGAAGGCAGGGAAAGTGTCTGCAGCCTGCAAGAGTAACAGAGCCAGAGTTCGAACCGGTTTCTGAGGAGCTGAGATGGGAGGCCTTCAGGAGGCACAGACGCCAGGATGGGGTGAAGATGGTTAAGACAGACAGGAGGGGCGGGAGGTGGTTCCAATGGAGTTCGGAGGAGATGTCATTGTGGTGTCACCGAGCACTAGCGGGGGATCCGGGGAACTGGGTTCTGGTCCTGGCTCTGCCTCTGACTCGCCCAGGCACCCTGGCTTGTTTTCCTCTCTCCCGGGGTCAGTTTCCCTCAATCTGTGCAATGAATCCCACCAGAGACAAATTCTAGTTGTCCAGACTAAGAAGTCCTAGGCGGCAGGGTGCAGGAGCGCGGGTCTGAGGCGTTAGATCAGGGGCCCTTGTGGCCACCTGATGAAACACGGTGGGACAGGGCAGGACAGGAAGCCCGCCCCCCACAACTTCCCTTCACCCAGAGCTTCAACTGTAGGAGCAGCCACTTGTGGGGAGTGGGGTAGGGGGCAGAACTACACAGGAGCCAAACATGACACGGAGCTGGTTGGGAAGACAGTGGTGCTATTGGTGGAGAGTGCAGCTATCCAGAGGCCACCAACGTTGGGCGCCTAGAGGGATAGGTCACCCGCAGGGCTGAATGGGCAGCCACAGAGGGCTGAGAGCATGCTGGGAGCAGGGGCCAGTGACAGGATATTGAATGGTCTGACCAGGTCAACCTCTAAATATGAATTCTCAGACTTTGGGAGCAGACTGCCTCCCTGCCCCCCACCCCCATTTATTCTGGACCAGGCCCCACCCCATCTTGGTGGAATGTTGTCTGAGCTGAGAATAGTCATTGCTGGGGTCAAGAAAGGGAGGGTCACCAGGGACTAATTGCCTTAAATAAATGAGCAATTAAGGCTGTTACAGGAAGTATCCAGACCCCCCTCCACCCACCACCCTGAAAGATCACCATGGCAACCACTGCTGACTCTGCTCCATGAAAGACCGAGCCACTTGGTTGGTCCACGTGGCTGTCATTCAGCCGGTGAAGAGTGGAGAGGCCATGGTTTCAGTCAAGAAAAGTAGAAAAGGTAAAAGCCTGCTATGAAGGGGAGGCAGAGGGGTGACTAGGGTGACTTCTGGAGAGGATTCTGGGTGATTCCTTCCAGTCAGTGGGGAAGAAAGGAAGAGCCTGGGGCACATTCCATGACTACAGCCTGCAGGACAGCTGCCCCTGTGGTAGGAACTGGGTCCGGTGGGTGAGGGGGCAGTTGTCAGGAGAAGTAGACTTTGCCAGGTCCCCATCTCCTCTCAGCACCCCAGCCCCTCCCCCTACACTTCCTGTAATGGCGTCTCCAATGGGGAGGCCATTAGTCCTGCTCAGGGCAGCGCCTAAGTACTGTGGCTGATAAATATAACATGAGCCCATCGATTAGAATCCTCTAGTCCTGCAGCAACTCAGCTCCCTAATGGCTCCCCTCCCCTCCACACACTGACTAGCCACCCCACCCCCACACAAGGCTGCTTTCCTTGCTTCCTTGGGACTGGAAGGTGGACGATTAAGAGGAACAGAGTGAGGTGACAGAGGCAACACCAAGGGCCCAGGCTGAGGGGCTGCTGCTTGGAGAAAGGTTGGACCAGTCTGGGCCACAAGGTGACCTGGAAGCCCCTCTGTCAGCTGGGGGAGCGAGGAGAGAAGCAGCCCTGTCCAGGAACACAGGTCATGGAGTGCAGAAGGCAGAGGGCCCTGACCTCTATGAGGTGGATGACACAGCTCCTGCCTTTGGGGCTCTTCTGTTGACTTCAAAAAAATTTGCAGTGAAACCAGCTTAGACACTGTCACCACGCTCTCTCCTCCTCTGGGATCTCTCAGCACCCCCATGGCACATGTCCCAGACCCTCCTCATCTCTCTCAACTCTGATGTTCCTGCCTTCACTTCACCCAGATCGGGAGCCTTGAGTGCAGGACCGTCTCCCCCACCTGCCTGGCGTCCCAAAGCAGTAGGGACTGTCTTCCTTCTCTAGATCTGGGGACTCTGGAAATCATGAGCTATCTCCCCAAACCCCTAAATCCAGACTAGGAACTGCTCACCATAAGATAATCAGACCAATTAGATCTTCAGACTTTAGTAAGCTCAGTGCTAGGAGCTGAGACAGCAGAACTGAGACAGCTCCGCATACCTCCCCCCGAGTCTGAGACCCTTCAAGTCTCCGGCCAGCTGCTCCAAGACATCTGGAAGGGCCCTGGCAAGAGGTGCAGGAACAGCTCCTACCTGGGCGCCAGAGGGGGCCTTGGTGGGTGGGGGCCCAGGCCTGGGAGGGGGCTGCGGTTTTGCAGAGCTGAGTCTCTGGGCAGAGGCTGCCCACAGAATCTTCTAACAGGAAGGCTGAGCCAGGCTGGCTGCAGCCAGGAAGTTAATCCTTAATGTGCCTCTGGCCTCTCTGCTGCGCAAACTCACCACTTAAACACTCCAGGCCGGCGGGGACGAGCCACAGAGCCCACACTCTTCGCGGTGGGGTTTGGTACCGTGGCAGGCTGAGCACCAGTGATGCCAGGGGAGCTCCAGGGGTGTCTGGCCACCTGAGTGGCTTTGTATGAGAGGAGTGGGCATGTGAGGGGCCAGGGGTGAGTCTGGCCCGTTTTCTGCTGTGTCCCCGACCCTCGGCCCCACCCTGACCTCCGTGCTTCTCTTAAGCCTCTGGCAGGCATTCCAACAAAGAAATGTGTTTTTGTGGGTTGGGGATTTGAGTACCATTCTTTTTTCCCATGTATCTAGTGGCAGCTATAGTGATGGTGGCTAGATTGCAAGAAGAACTTCCTCATGGGCATTGAGTGGAAAACTTGAGTGAACATTCTTTAGAGAAGTAAAGGATTATCCTTTGAAGAAGTTTCTGGAAGGGAAGCTGATTTTTGGAGAAATGAATGAAAGCACGGTAAGAGGATGTGCAGGCAGATTATACCTTAGTCAGCGCTGGCTGCCATGACAAAATATCACAGACTGGGTGGCTTCAACAACACAAATTTATTTTCTTTGTGGTTCTGGAAGCTGGAAATCCAAGATCAGGGTTCTAACCATTTTGGTTTCTGACAAGACCTCTCTTCCTGGGTTTTAGATGGCCTTTCCTTTGGTGCATGTGTGCAGGGAGCAAAAAGGACGTGAACTCTCTTGTCTTTTTTTTTTAATTTTATAAGGACACTAATTCTATGGGACAAGGACCCCATCCTGATGACCTCATTTAACCTTGATGATCTCCTTATAGGCCAAATATGCATATCTCCAAATACAGTCATGTTAAGGGTTAGGGTTTCAACATATGAATTTCCGGGGGGACACAATTCAGTCCACTGCACAAGGTGAGGGATATCTCTCCTTTTTTCCCCACATTGCACCCCATTTTTGAAGATGAGCTAGCTTGGATTTCCCTTTCCAACTTGCCACACCAACTCTCTCCCACCCCTCCCCACCTCTTAGGAGGGTCTATACACCCGATCCCCACCCTACTTTCTGTTTTTCCCCAGCTTCCTCCTCTCCAGTTCCCTGTGGCCCAGGCCTGGGGCAGGACAACCGAGCCTGGCCTGGCCCGTCAATAGCCTGAATTCAGTCCCTAGCCCGGGCTATATTTAGCCTCAAGCCTCAAACACTGGACAAAGCCACTTTGCAAGGAGCTCATGGGACAGAGTTGAAAGGGGGCTGCCCTTCCTACCCCTTTCCCTTCCTGAGGATACCCCTCAGTTGCCCTTCTGGGGTTACCCGAAATACTGTTCAGGACTTTGTGGGACTTACATTCTATTTCTAGGTGATCCGCTGGGAAGGGTGCTCTGAACCCACTACCCCAGCCCAAATGGGGACACTCTGGACCAGTTTTACTTTCCTGTCCTCCCTGTGCATCAAAATCATCTAGGGAGCTTTAAAACTACGGAAGCCCAGGCCCTGCCCTAAACATTCTGATTTAATCAGTCTGGGTGAGGCCCTGGCATCCTTTTAAAAATCTCTCCAGGGGACTGTAATGTTCAGCCAAGATGGCAAGCCACAGTTCCAGATCCTTGCCACTCAAAATGGGTTCCCATATTGTAGCATCAAGGGGAAAGAGAGGCTCATTAGAAATGAAAATTCTTAGGCCCCATCCCAGCCTGCTGAATCAGAATCTGCATTTTAACAAGATCTCTAGGGGATTCCAAAGCAAGTTGAAGTTTGAGAGTCAGTGTTCTAGAAACTTCCACCGTAGTGGTCAAGACTCCAGATCTGTGCTTCCAAGTTGTTAAGGTAGTAAAGGGTTTCAGTCAGGCTGGAGCAACAAGAGGTTCTGATGTTCGTCCTCCCCATCCCTGCTTTATTCTTAAGAAAGGATTCTGGTTTCTTGAGAGGGTCCACTTTTTTCAGGTCCAAATCGTGGACTCAGAGTGGTATCTAGGTCCTTCCTTCATTCTCCTATCGGAGGAGCACCGATGTCATACATGTCCCAGATCTCAGTCCCTATCCCCAAAGCAAGTAAGCCATGCTCAGAGAGGTCCGGGAAAGTCTTACATCTTATTACTGAATTCTCATCCTGTCAGGAGCAACTTTCGGTGCTCAGCTCTCATTTCCACCAAACAGCTGTTCGCTTACTCCTTCAACATCAACAAAAGACTCCCCCATTTCCCCTGTAAGAAACCTCAAGGGTCCCCAATCATCAGAAATTCTGTCCCACATCCAACCTAAATTCTCAAGATCCAGCTCACTGCAAATGTCTTATAGGCGATTGGTGTCTTGCCTTTCCTTAAAACCCTTCATTGCTCTGCTCCTCTTCCCCTCACCCGGCTCCCCACCCACCACCCCCACCATAAGGCAAAATGTAAAGTCCTTGGAGGAGCACCGATGTCCTGCAGGATCTCAAAGACCCTGCGCCTGTACGGAGCCTCGCCTCCTGCTACTATCCCCACCTGCACCCAGCACCAGAGCCAAAGCCAGCTCCTGGCTGCAGAACACGGACTGCTCCCTTGATGATGCTTCCTTTGCCCTAGAGCGCTTTGAAATTTCTGTTCCCTAGCTGGAATGGCTTTCATCTCTTCTTTGCGTACCTCCCTGTCAGGCTCCTATTTATCCTTTAAGTCCTAGATCAGGTCACCTCCTCCGGGAAGCTTTCCTTCATCCTCCAGGCACAGTAAGTATTCCTGTGGCTGTTTGTACAGGTCCCTCTCCTAACACCTTTTACATCGTCTATCGACGTCTATCTCTTCCACGAGTCTCTTCAAGAGAAGAGGCAGTCTCATTCATCTTTGTAACTCCGGCACCTTAGTCCAGCACGTGGCAAGGAATAGAAGAAATAACAATAGCTAACAATCATTCAGGGTTTATTTCATACTAGGCACCACACAAACCACTTTCTATGTATTTTATTCACAGCAACCCCACAAGAAGGGTATTTTTATCATCTCCATTTTATTGATGTGGAATCTGAGGCTCAGAGTGGTGAAGCAACTTGCCCAAGGTCGCACAGTGAATCATGGCACATGCAATTTGGTCTCAGTCGGTCAGGCTACAGAGCTCATGGTCTTTACCACTGTCCTCTATAGAGCTTGTTAGATGGATGATGGAATTAGTGAATGTATAACTTAATTACTCCTTGGTGGGAATTGCCTAGAATCACCTCTTCGTCGATACCTTCTTCTTCCTCAGTGTCAATCTCATCTTTCTATCCTCCTTGTTATCTTCATTAGCAAGCGTTCTTTGCAGGAATCCAGTAACTAGTGTTGGCCTGTCACAGGGATCAGGACATCATTCCCGGGCTTCTGCTTTAGTAGAATAAATCTTGAGATTCAGACTGCTCTCGTTCAAATCCTGGCTCTGCCACCTCTTACCTGTGTGATCTTGGGCTTGTCACTTAACCTCTGAGAATCTTTGGGCAAGTTGTTTAATCTCTCTAAATCTTAGTTTTACATACTGGGGCTAGGAATGGTACCTGCCACTGAGGACTGTTAGAAGATTCATTGGGGTACATATGCAAAGGCCTAGCCCATAGTAATGGCTTGGTTCACATTAGCTAGTGAGCTAAGGTCCAAGGGGAGACAGTGTTATTAGAGGAAGGTGAATTTCCTGGTTCAGACTTCTCTTCATTCTGCCAAGAGGGCAAGAGACGTGGCTACCTGGTCATGACCTTGATGAGGGGAGAGGGTTATCACGCAGTGTGGAATTCTTTTACTCAAACTGATTGGAGTTGAGTGAAGCCATCCCCTCCCTCTGATTACTCCAGGAAGACCTCCAGAGGCAGAAAAGAGAACTTTGAGAATGATGGAGGTAATGTCCAAGAGATGGTCCAGAGGGCCGAGGATTGAGGACGCAGGAAGGAGGCAAGGGTGCCGAGGCCTGTGGGGCCACTACAAGCTCTGCCTGACTCTCCCCTGGATGGCCGCCTGCCCCAATCTCCACCTCCCCCACAGTGCAGTGGTTGCTCTACGAAAACCTGGAGGTGACCCCTACCACATCCCAGCCTCATGCCTTGCTTCTTGGCCCTGGGACAGAGTGTTGTTGGCACCATTCCCAGCAGGGGGGGGGGTGGGTGGTAGGGGGGACAAGAGGACAGAGAATGAGAAGAGGGGACCTTTGTCCAAGCCCCCAGTGACAACCACTCCTCGGGTCAGGGCCAGGCCGAGCGGCCAGTGCGCAGCCCCCTCCCTTAGCCCTTCCCTGCCCCATGAGGAATGTGTCCTCTGAGGTTCACCAGCTTGGTAGCAGGCTCCAGTTCACAGAGGGGGCTGTGTCCTGCCACCCATCCCCTCTGAAGCCCCCATTGTCAGGCAGGGTTTGGGGGCAGGCTGGGGGCATGTCTAAAAGGCCTAATGTTCTCAGAGGTGGGAAGGCCGAGGGGCCGCCCGGAAGGACTAGGCCAGGGGACACCTGGCTCTTCTCTGCCTCTCTGCCTGGAACCCTGGTTGGCCGGAAAGAAGGCTTCCCAGGAAGTGGGACAGTTATCGGGCATCCTCTGTATTTGCCTGCCTTGTGCTGAGCTGTTCTCCAAGCCTGGCAGACAGGCTAGAGGGGATTAAAAACAAACAAACAAAAAGCAGGTGGATAAAATACTATGAGCTAATTTGGTAAAGTTTTAGGGCGGGCCAGGCACCATGCTGTGGGTTTTACAATCATCACACCCACCTTGAAGCTGTGATTATTATCGTCATCTCTGTATTGCAGATGAGGAAATGAGGCACAAGGATGTTAGGTCACCTGCCCAAGGTGACACAGTCAGTAAGGGGTAGAGCCGGCCGAACTCAGGCAGGTTAGTTGCAAAGCCCATGTCTGCAATGACTATGTGAACCAGGGACGGAAGGATGCTTTTGGGGAACAGTTATGGGAAAGGTAAAAGAGGCCCATTATTGCCTGGAGCCAGCCCCAGAGGTACCTCCAACGACCCCAGAGGTCTCCCAATGACAGCTGAAAACACTTTTAAATCTTCTCCCAGGATCCGGCCTTCAGTTGGGTCTGTAACCCATGGTTTTGATTGCTTTGGTCTGGGCCCACTGGGATCAAAGGACAATGGGACTCGTCTGCACACCCATCCCCCTCCCCCTTACTGCAGCTTTACCAGCTTCCACCAAAGGCCCCTCCAAGCTGGGTGGAAAGTACTAGTGCATTTTTTTCCTGGGGCATGAGGCCAGCATTGCTGGAGGAAATAAAGGCCCTGAAAGGAAAGCACAAGATGTCACTGATGGTTTTGATAAAAGCACCAGTACTCACTCATTGAACCATGTGTGGTACTTTTCAAAGCGACCTTCCAAAAAGTCTCCTAATGTTTTTGGAAACTCCTCCCATGGGCCAACTTAGAGCTAGCAGCTCAGGCCTCTGGCTTTCCTGGAGGAAGGCAAAACTTCCTGCTGTGAGGAGTGAACTTGAGTTTAGGGGACAGCCAGGAGCCACCTGAGTCCAGTGGGATGAGTAGAAGATGCCTCCCTCCATTTGGGCAGGTGAGCATCATTCAGCACAGAGCCGTGGAGCAGGCATTCACCCAGGGCGCAGTGCCAGGCTGGGTGGCCGTGGGGGTGGCCTGAAAGTGAACAATGGATTCAGGACCATCATTTGGAGGGGAAGAAAAACACCCATTCCTGAGCAGTCCAAAGCAATGTGGACACCACATGTGGGGCCTCCCACAGGGCAGGACTTCTCTGTACAAGGAGCTCCAGGACAGGATGAAGAGCAGAAGTGTCACCATGAGGTTCAAAATCCATCCTAGAGATTATCTCCAAAGTATGGGGAGGGACTTACAAAATCCAGGATGGCTTCCCGGCGGAGGCAGGCTTTGCCTTGGGCTTAAAAGGATGAGTAGGATTTGAACAGAGTTCAATAGAAAAGGGACTCTAGGTAGAGGGGACAAGCTAGTTGGTACCATTTTCATTAACATAAGTCAATAAAGAAAATAAACCCTAGCCTAGAATAGTTGCCACGGGCAGGTAGGAGGTGCTCTAAAGTCACATTTAAAGTTCTGGCTGAGAAGTTAGACCTGAGTTTGCATCCAGCCTCAGTCATTTACCAGCCGTGTGGCGTTGTGACTAATCTCTCTCAGCCTCAGTTTGTCATCTGTAAAATGAAGATAGTAATAGTGCCTTCCTCATAAGATTTTTGAGCATGAAACAAATTAAGTTCTGAGAAGCAGGTGCTCTGTGATGGGCTCGTGCATGGTAAGGGCCCAACCTGAGTCAGTTCTTACGACAATGGTACCATCATCTTCTTAAGAAGCTCCTAAAGGGTCTAGAAAGGTTAGTTCTCAAAAAGAGGTCCCCAAGCTACTGTGAGTCATGGGGACCATGTAAGATTCCCCTTGCCCTGCTTCCCAATAGGGCTGTTGAAGAAGGGGATGATCTTTTTGGGTTCCATCCTCAGCAAATGGTCCCCATGGAGGATTCCTCTTTCTAATCAGTTATCATAAAGACCTATGGATTCTTCTAAAACGATTCTTCCCCCTTCTCCTCTCCATATCCAACACCAAAGCAGCAGCCAAATGTTCTCCCTGCCTTGGTCTCTTCTCTCACCAAATTTCTTCCTCCCATGGCCCCCAGAGGTCAGATGATGTCTCTCCCCAGCTCACAAACCTTCCATGGCTTCCAGTGCCTGGAGAATAAACCCCAGCTCCTTAGCCTGGCACCTCCCCTGCCTGCCTTTCCAGCCTCCTCTCCCATCACCTGCATGCCAGACCCTCCAGTCACACTGGGCCCGCCACCTCCAGGTCCCTGAACAAGTTTTGTAAAACCATGCCTTAGAGCCTTCTTTTTACAAGCAGCCCTGCTTTTCCCTTTGTCTGAAACATCCTTTCTCCCTTCTCTGATGGTTAAATCGTATACATGCTTCAAGGCCCAGCCCAGACATCTCCTCCTCTCTGGAGCCCTCCCAGACTCTATTCCCCTGCAGGGACCGTGGCTTGCTTATGGCTGTCTTCTTCTATAACTGGGTGCGGAATATAGTTGAAAGCTGGGCCACACGCTGCAGCTGCCCAGAGGACTGTTGGGGACCACCCTGGGGGCAGAGATTGCTGCTGACAGAGGCTCTACCCCACAGTGCCCTGGAATAGAGCAGGGTGGGGCTGCAGAAACCTCCACAGAGCCTGGCATGGATGCCAGCAGCAGCCCGGATAGAGCCCAGGCAGCGGTGTTGGCACGGACTCCGCTGCCGGAGATGAGGGTGAGACAAACAGCAATTAGCCAGGCACAGGCTGGGCTCTCAAGGCTAATTACCAATTAGATGGGGCTGGGTGATTAGCGACATGAAAGAGACAGTCAGCAAATAGTCGCTGGCGTGGCAAAGTGGAAGGTGGGGGGAGTAAGACGGAGTAGAGGGGGCTCTGTTTCTGCTAACAGGCCTGGCGTCCTAGTGGTTAGTGCAGTACTGTTATGAGGACAGGGTTTTCAGCAATGGAGGGGCTGGCCTCTTAGGGGGACTAGAGCAGATATGCCTTCTTTTCGATTCCCAGAATCATCTTCAGAGTAGGGCTCATAGCCTCTGTTTGGCCTCTGTTTCTAGGTGGTGTCAGGGTGACTGGTGATGAGTGCTTTAATACCTTTGGCCAGGTGAACCCAGGAAGACCTCGGAGTGGTTTGGAGCCTACATCCAGTGGGATGTGCTTGTGTCTGGAGCTTTGCTCGGCATGGCCAGGCTGAAGGAGGGAGGGAGGGAGGGAGGGAGGGAGAGGGCTGACAGCTTCCTTCCTCCCATCTCTGGCTCAGCAATTCTTCCCTCTCTCAGTCTCCTCTATCTCCCTCTCCCTCCCCTGCACCCTTCCCCTCTTCCCTCTGCTCATTTGCTCCTTTTCTTTCTTTCCCCCTCCCTCTCATCTCCTCCGGTCTCTCTCTCCACCACTTACTTCTCAGGCTTTCTGTCTCTGTCTCTCTCAGGGTCTCGCTCTCCCTCCCTCCCTGAACTCCACACACCCCACACATCCCTGCTTCCTTTAGGGTGGGGCATCCACCAGCACAGGAAGGATTGAGATTAGACAGATACAATGACTTCCTGACAACCAAGGCCAGGACACTCTAAGGTGAGCTGTCCCCGGGTCGGAGATGGTGGGAATGGAGAGTGGGCCTTTCACTTTAGATAGCTCGTGTAGGGAAACAGTGATTAGTGTGAATGCTCATGCACGGAAGCTGGACTGGAGGACCCCACATCATACAAATTCAGGGCCAAAATTGATTTCGACCCAGAGTTTGGTTTCTAGACTATCCCCTGGCCATTCCCTTCTTTCCAGTCCCTGGTCTGTTCGAAGCCTGGCCAGTCCTGCTGGGCCAGAAGGCCTAACCTGCTGAAATGACTGGTGACCAAAACTGCCTATTTTACAAGCCCAGATGAGCCTTCCCAGGTGGGTGGGGTGGGAGGGTGGTGGTGGTGGTGGTGAAGTGGGTGCAGAGTGTGTGTGTGTGTAATGTGTGTGTACGCCCGTGTTTGAGTGTTGGGCATGGGCAGACCAGTGCAACCTGTCTCAGCCACTATTATGGGGTCTGTGTTGTAGACCAGACCCAGACTGTCTGGTGCTCACAGAGATTAGAAGGCAAGGATGTTGCTTTCCCGGAGACGGGGAACTCAGAACTTGGGGTGGAAGAGGGGAGGAATTCAGCTTGGAAAGAATTCAGTGAGAACACGGGGTTCCATAAGGCAAGGTGCTCAGTGAGGGGGAGAGAATTTCATTAGAGGATGGGGCTCTGGAGGAAGATGCGGGCTCAGATCTGGAAACCAGCTTAGGAATGCAGACCTGGCCAAAAGACCTGGTTTGCACATCTCTGTTATTCTTGGCAGCCCCCAGCACCGGAGCAGCCTGCACAGGAGATCAAAGCACCCTGGGCTCTTATCCCAATGTGGGTGGGGCTCCAGGGGCTACCCTCTGCCCCCACAGACAAGTGCCCTGTTACTGCTTCCCCTCTCTGTCTCTTAGCCCAGAGCCCCCGGAAGGTGAGGAGATTCTGCCTTCTGAGCTTGGAGCTCCCGGAAGGAAAGAATGGAGCATCTGCCTGCAGGAATGTGGAAAGAGGAGGAAAGGAGGGGCTGTCATCAATTCTGCTGGGTTGTCCTGAGGGCAGAGGTGTGTGTGTGTGTGTATGTGTGTGTGTGTGTGTGTGTGTGTGTGTGTGTGTGTTGGGGAGCGTTGGGAGGGCACGACCCTGTATGAGGGTGGCAGTGTCTGGGCTTATGGTTCTGGGTGTGCAGTTGTGTGCGTCAGGCCCTTTCTCCAACAAGCAGCCCAGCGATTTCCTCCCCAACTCGCTACTTTTGCGGTCAGAAAGCTGGTGACTAGCCCAGTGGTCGACATCTCTGGGCTCTGAACTCACCCCTCAGCTATGCCCCCCGGACAATGGGGCTCTTTTTACACAAGATGGGCACGAGGGACCCTGTCATGGACTTGTGACCTGAGGGACAGGGCTGCCCCAGGGCATATCCCAGCCTTGGTCACACTTGTAGACAGTGACTGGACTTAAGCCAGGGTAGACCAAAGAGAAGGAGAGGCCTGCTTTCCAGCCTGTCCCAAGAAGGCTCCCTGGAGGAGGGGTCACTGCTCCACGAAGCTCCCTGACACACCCACGTCTGGGGTTCTGGTGGGCATGCGTGCATGAGGGTCCCCGTGCTGCAAACAGGAGGCTGAACAGGCACCTGCCCTCAAGCTGACCTGTTTCCCAGGTGCCAACAGTCAGTGCCTTGTGGGCCAACACGAGGGATGGCCAAGCAAAGGGTTGGGAGATTGATCTAGAAGAAGAATCAAATCCAGGTCCAATGGGAGAGAGGCTGCCCTGTCCTTAGGGAGCTGGAGTCTGGGGGAAGGAGAGGTGTCCCCAGCCCTGGCAGCTCATACAGTGACAGATATGGCCTCTGCTCCCTCCCTTGCTAAGCTCCCATTCTCAGGGCGCCCCACCTCTCACTGAAAGAATGGTCAGTCAGAGGGGGGAGTTTGCACCCACGCACATACCCATAACGACCCAAGGCGATAAGAATGGGTGAAGAACCTTTGAGAGCAGGAGGAGGGACCTCACCAGAGAAGACTGGGAGGCTGGGGCGGGTGGGGCGGGAGGGTGGAGCTGGGCAGGGAACTCAGGTGAAGATTGTCTGGGCCTAGGAAGATGCCTGGTAGAGGCTCCAAGGAGGGTGAAGGTACAGGAAAGAGCTTTCTGGGGTGATCCCCTTCCCGTCATCAGGAGCATCCAGAAGACTGGCACAGAGGCCAGTCTCAGCTCCAAGGTAGCACTGCGCAGGACGAGGAAAGGCACAAGGTGTAGCCCAGGTTTGTGACTCCAGCCAAAAGCCTTTCACATTCTCTTCCTCTTTTCCTTGCAGCCCACACCCAGGGCGCCCAGAGAGATCAGCAGGGGGCAGGAAGTGAGTTGAGGTTCCAGCGCTCAGCGCCCTCGGCGGGACAGCTGTTCTACGCAGCTGTTGGGGGCTCTGGGGGCTGCTGCAGATTTGATTCGATTCAGGCCCCAAAATAGCCATCGTAGCAGGAAGCGACCCCCTCCCCCAGCCCCTCCAAGACTCTCCATCCGGGGGCTGAATTGACACCTTAGAGGTTCTGCCCCCTCCTCTTCCCCTGCACTCACCCCCTTGTCTCCGGAGACCCACTCCATTTTTTCTCCCCTTAGCCCGAAGCCATTCTCCTCGCGCCTCCCCTCTATCCATCTCATCGCCACACTCCCCTCCTCCAGGAAGCCTGCCTTGGTCACCTCCTTTCCCCATTGTGCCTGCAGCAGCGCTCTGCCCACACACGAGTCCCCAACCCCTCCCCCACCCTAGCCCTGCTCTTGGTGGGCAGGGGTGGGGTAGTCCAGGGCTGGGGGCCCGTGGCCAGGCACGGGCGGCTGCGAAGGGCACACAAAGACAAGGGCTGCCCTGGCCTTTGATGAGTAATCGCTGTTCCCTGGAGCCACGATTCCACTCGACTGCCTTGGCCCCCTGCTCCCACCCCCTTCCAACTCCTCAAATAAGACTCGTTTTTGTTCTGAGGACACAATGCGAGAAAATGTCACCCAGGGGGCGTGCCCCCTGGCCCCAGCTCTGACAACCGGAGCTCTTAATCACCCGGCCTCCTTCCTCCCCAGCTTCCCTCTCCAGCAGCTGGCTGAACCGGGGGAGGGGGTTAAGAGGAGGGCTAGGGGGAGAGTTATCACCTTCTGGGGCTGAGGCTTCTTCCAGCTGGAAATCAAAGGCATTCATTTTTCTCCTTGCCGGGGTGCAGCCTCTGCATCAGCCTCTCACAGTGGCCTGGACCTCTGCGCCTCAAAAGTGTACCAAAACCTCAAAAGAGGGCTGCAGCAGACGACTCTGCAAGGCTTCGATAAGTGCCACAAAGCAACAAAAGTATGGTAGAAAGTGACAGGGGTGGGGAGTTGTCATCTCTCCAGTGAGGCTCCAGTGAGGAGCCTTCCATGCGAAGGCCCTGTGGCCTGTGGCGGTGTTAAAGAGTGGTTTGGTAAGACAAACCTTCTCCCTCTGGCCTCTCCCTAAGCATCCCTCTTCACCTGCCCCACAGAAATACAGTCTAAATAAGAACAGCGTGCTTGCTATGCACACAGCTTCTACACAAGTTCCTTAACTCCCCTTCCAACCAAATGACTGCCCCCAAACCCTTCTATATAAAATTCTGGAATCTTCCCTGCTGAGGTCTTTTTCTCTCTTGCTCCTACATCTCATACCCTAGCCAATCTGGTCGCTCTCCCTCCAAATTCTAGGCCCACTTGTCCACTTTGTCTGTCTCCACTGCCACCCCTCTAGCTGACGCCATCTCTCATTTGTGCCACTTCAGCATCCTCTGTCTGGTCTCCCAGCTCCACTCCGTCCCCTCCAATGCATTCTCCACAGAGCAGACAGAACAATCTTTATAAAATGAAAATCACATCACGTCACTCCCTTGCTTAAAAGCCTCTGAAGACTTCTCATTGCCTTGAGAATGAAATTCAAAATCTTCTCCGTAAGTAAAAATGGAGAGGGTGGAAGATTCACATGTTTGTGAGTTTTCACTGTGTGTGAGGGGAGAGACCAAAAAAATAGCCAGGTGATAATGACAACGACGAAGATGATGAGAGTACATCACTCTCTGAGGAGTATAAGGACTAACTGATTAAATTTATATATGTGAGACCAGTAAAGAAAAAAAAAATCCAAATGCCTTTTTAAGTCCTCAAGGCTCTGGCTGGTCTGGCATCCCTCACCTCCCCCACCTTCTCCACCTCAAATCCTACCACTCTCGTCTTTCCTTTGCTCAATGGGCTCCAGCAGAGAAAAAAGGAAGATTTCAACCCAGTGTGTAATTTCCCAGGCCATTCATATATTTATTCATTCATTCAAACTCATGTATTGAATTCCTGCAAGCAAGCATCAAGCATCGATTAGATATGGAAATACTGCACTCAATAGGGGCTTTCAGCCTATTGGAGGAGGCAGACAGATAACAGAGACATATAAGAAGTGTGATGGGAACCCTGCCTGGGGTACTTGGGAAAGGCTTCACAGCTTTGAGCTCAAGGAGGAGTCTAAGTTCACTAAGCAAAATTCAGGGTCAGAATTCTTGGCCAAAGGGATGATGTTTGCAAAAGCAATAATCCTGAAAGAACGTGAGCTGACCAGAGGGGGTGGGGAGAAGCGTGGTATGGATGGATCAAGAAGCATGCTGGGAAATGAGCTTGGACCGGGAAGCAAGGGTCAGACCATGAATGGACTTGGAAGCCTCATTTGGACTTTGGACTTATCTTTAAGCCACAAGGCCGTGGCCAAGATTTTAAAGCAGAGATGTGCATAATGAGATTTGTGTTTTAGAAAGAGCTCTCTGGCAGCAGCACAGATAGATGATAGATTAGAGAGAGGACAGACTGGAGTCAGAGAGACCAACTGGTTCCAGAAAGAAATAATGCAGGCCTGAACCAGGGCAGGAATGGCGAGAAAGAGTGAGAGGTAAGCCTGTCTGGACTTTCGGGTCACATGGATACGGAAAAGGGAAGTGTGAGAAGAGAGGGGTTGATGTTAATACCCAGATTTCAGGCTTCGGTAATTGGGAGGGTGGTGGGGCCACACCTGAGATGGACAGCCAAGAAGAGCAGCCTGGAGTCAGGGTGGTGGGTTCAACCTGGGGCGTATTAGGTGCCTGAGACATGTGCAGGTGGAGACGTCCGGTTGAGAGATGGGAACTTGGTCTGTGTTTGGAAATGAATCATAGATTGAGAGACAGGCCCAGGTGATGCCAAGAGCATGAATCTTGACAGAGGTCTCCAGTCTCCCAGAGATTCTGCCTCTTACACCACCCCTGCCCCAGGAATGTTTTTGAATTGGGAACAAGAGAGGGGTAGCTAGGGGCAGGAAACTCTGCAGTGGAAAGGGCTGGGGTGCACCTGCAGAAATCAGTAAAGGCCGAAGGTAGAGCAGAAAGGGCAGTGCTAGGAACCCAGCGACTGCAGGATCTTTGTGGTTATGGAATCCTTGCTTCAACTACAGCAGAGGGCCTCAGACATCATCTTACAGATGGGGAAACTGAGGCTCAGATGGATGGAATGACTTGGCCAAAACCGCGCCCCCCACCCCCCAAGTTGCTCATGCTCTGGATATGTGGGAAGGGAGGGGCAGCATCAGAGGTCTCCATTGCCTCCTCCAAACACCTCCCCTTTGATACCAGGCTGTGTCTTTCTCTGTCACACGCGTGTTGGTGGGGGGTGGGTTCCAGGTTCCATGGAAATCGTCAGACCGTGCATAAATCTAAAAGAAAAGTTACACTCACCTGCCCAATTCATGCTCCCTCTCCCTAGAGAGCACCACCCTGCATCCCACTCGAGGACACTGGCTCCTCCTAGCGGTCACAAGGAGCATTGCTCTTGCTCCCAGGTCAGCTTGGAGTCCAAGTCTCTAGAGCATAGGACCTCGGTTCTTTCCGACCAGTCTCCAAAATGGGCCCAGTTCCAGTTACCATAACAGATGCTGATCCACCTTCCCACGTGGGGGATCTTAACTCTCACCAGAGCTGAAGCCTGATCCCAGCAAGACGCTCTTTTCTCTAGGCCGGACTCCTGGTCCATGATTGACGTGTTTCCATGGCTTATGATGAGGGCGGGCTCCACGTCCCGCCCTGTCATATCCAAATGTTCTTTGCCAGACTGAGAGCTCTTTGAGAGCAAGAACCATGCCTACTTCATCTTTGTTTCCTTAGGGTCTGACACAGCACCTCACATGTGCAGACTGGGTGTGCAATAAATGTCTGCTAGAACTAACAGCCCATCCCCACTCTGCCATCCTGGGAGCTTAGAGATCCCCTCCCCCCACCCACACACTCCCAGGATAGGATGTCTACACTCCTTGAACCTCTCAGTTTCTGCTCATCACGAAGTTCTCCCTTTTAGGAAAAAAACGATTACTCCGCATAGCTGGTGCCAGGTCCCTCCAGGCTTCCGCTGAGATGGAGAAGCACTTCCCAGAACCACAGCTGGCTTTCTGTTGGGGTTTCTGCCTCGCCCCCATCCCTCCAGCTTCCAGCCCCTTCACCATCTCCTTCCCTACCCCTCTACTCCTTCTTGGAGGGCAGGGGCGAGTCAGGGCCCTCCTTGGGGCTTCCTTGACACTTGCCAGAGCCCATCTGTTTCTTTTTCCAAATGGTCTTTTAGAAGCTGAAGATTTTTGCTCATTTCTCAGTCCTGGGGCAGGGGAGGTGGTGCGATTTTCATGACTTTTCTTCTCTTTTTCATGTGAAGAGTTAGTTGTGTGTGGCATCCAATTAGGGTGAAACGTTTTCCTCGCTCTTGGTTGTGACTGCGATTCTGAGGGAGTAAGAAGAAAAGGCTCCTGTGTGAGGATGGCATCTGGCCTGGGGACAGGGCCTGGATGTGACTATAATAGCAACTAACATTAACACAAGCCCGAAAGGGGCTTTCGTGTGTCACTTTTGAACATGACAGGTGTGTTCTCCCATCCCTATTTAGCAGAGGAAACAAGCAAATGCATTGCTCAAGGTAACAGAATTGGCAAGAGTGACAAAGCTGGGGTTTAACCTAGGCCTCCTGATTCTCAAGTTCAGGTCTTTTCCCTACAACAGAGTTGCCCCCTTTTACACGATACTTTTCAGAGATCTGTTTGGTTATGACCTCAGGCTTGGTGACCCTGAGAGAACAAATTCATGGAACTGACTCAGATACAAGGTCCATCCTCCCTCCATCCTTCTCTCCCTCCTGCCCACCCTCCTTCCCTTTCTTTTATCATTCCTTTCTTCCTTCCAACAAATTCTGCACTCTATGTGTCAGGCATTAGACCCTGAAGTCCAGGAGATCCTGGAAGGCAAGAACCAGGCATTAGTCACTTCTCTCTGAGCACTGCACCAGCACTGTGCTGGGCACAGAGCAGCTGGGCAGTAGCTGTGTTGAAGGGAGAAGCCGACACACAAACAACTGGTCTACCTAGGCCACTGCCAAAAAGGCCTCTATGGATTTAACCACAGGCTTGAGGCCCTGACACTCCGAACATTGTCTCCCCAGCTCCATGTGTGTTGAGTGGCAGGGAGGCGGGAAACAGGGGAGCACCATTACCAAAGTCTCTTGAGACCTAGAACCATAAGGAGGGGTGGACCTATAGAGGCTGTAGTCATGCCACTGCCAGAAACACAGCCCAAAGCAAGGTGGGAACAAGGAATAAACACTCCAACTTCTCTCCTACCCCATTGTCCCAACACACTTAGAAGGAGCTGCTAAGCGAGCTGGGTTAATGCAGGCCAAAAGGACAGCCTCCCTGTCTATAAGGCAGGGCAGGGCAGAGAATGGATTTGGAGATTTGGGGTCAAACCAAGGTAGACCAGCACACTCATATACGCTTAGTATTCTCAGGGTCTAACACAGTGCCTGATACACAGTGGGCACTCAAGAAATACTTGTTAAATGAATACATAGACTAAACTAGGTAACAAAACCTACCCAAGGAGGTGTTAGGAGGAGTAAATAATAACCCCTAAGATATGCTGAGTGCCAGTGCTCCACCAGGGAAACCACAGACACATTTAATGTGGTCTAACATGTGCCTGGACATGGAAGGTTCTCATTCATCATGTTTCCTTCCCCTTTCCCCTCCTGAGTGGATTCAGGTTAATCAAGCATGTGCCTGGGAGCACCTACCTTGAGCACAGCATGGTCTATGCATGGGGGACTCAAAGATAAATCAATATGGTCCCAGGGCTTAGGGGTGAGGAAAACAAACAAGTTAAGACATGAGCGATCTAAGGCTAAGGCAGTGTCTTTCTGTGGGGAAAGCACAGCACTTTCGGAAGATGGGTGAGAGGAAGAGGCAGAGCAGGAGGCAGAGTCTGGGCACCCTCATCAGAGGTAGAGGAAGGCTAAGCCACAGAGGGAAGGAAGCAGCAGGCCAGAAAGAGACGCAGACCCACCCCACCCCAAAGACCCCTGAACCAGGCTCTCCATGCCTCACTCTGCTCTTCACTTCCATTCCCATCAGAAGTCCAAGTCACCGTGGCCACCCCAGAACACCCTTCATCTCCTGGCAGCCTCTCCTGCAGCCCTTTTAATGGAAGGCTTTTCTTCTGTCACACCGAGTACCTTAGGGCTTGGACGGAAGAAGGTAAGAGTCCTCCTAGCTTTCCATTTATTTTTCTTCCTTCTTTCCTTCTTTAAAAATCCCAGATCCTTTGAAACTCCTGTTACTACCTGTTCCTTGACCCACCTCCCGGAACCTTATCCTCGCCAGAAATTATACCTCCTCTGAAACCTCTGATTTCAAACACCACTTCTTGACCACCACCTGCTGTCCTTCCAGTTCACTTGTACAGGTCCTCCTGCGGTCACACTTCGGCAAGCTTGTTGACACCTCCTGGTCAGGTACCACTTTCTCACTAGCCATCGGCCCTTCCTGACTTCTCCCTTCTTGCTCAATTTAGACTCTAAGGTCCATCCCTTTCAATCCCTTTACCCCATCCCTCCTCGTCCCCTCTTTCTGTTGTTATAATGTACCTGGCAAAACCCCAACCCTGGATGTCATCTACCATATGCATTTTCCAGGCCCGGCCTAGTAGCTGGCCATTGCTAGAGAGGATCACACAGTTGACTGAAGTCACTTGGTCTTGATGCTCACAAACCTCACATGAGTTTGACTTCACCCAGCAGTCCTGCTCTGTTTCTCTGGTGGTTCTGCTTCCACTCCACAGGACATCTCAAGCCTTTTCATCTTCCCTCAAACCTCCCACCCCTCCTCCTCTTCCCTCTTCTCGATGGATCACCTTACCGCATACTTAACTGAGAAACCGTCAACATGACTCTGCCATCCCCACCACCAAATCCTCACCCCTCTTGCATGTGCATCACCTCTTCCTCCTGCTCCTCCTCCCTTCTCACATGGCAATGCGTCCACTCTTGCTCCAAAGCCCTCACCTTTCCAAAGACTCTGCTCCTTAAGCGAACCCCCGCCCCACTTCGAATCATCATTCTCACCACCAAATCATTCCTACCAGTCTACAAACAGGATTGAGTACCTCTCGGGGGTGGGGAAACCCCCCCTTCCCCCACATCGTTCTTCAACTCCCACTTCATTTCTCTTCTCCTTTTCCTCAAAGAATTGTTGACACACTCAGTTGCCACTTCCTCATTTCCTATACTATTTTTCTTCCCCCGTATTTACAAAGAATATTTAATGACAGGAAAATTCTCGCACAAGAATGTAAAGTGAAAAAATGGCACGATATAAACCTGCATATTGTCTGATCCCAATTA
The DNA here is from genome assembly GCF_902729225.1 of Pteropus medius. NCBI lineage: Eukaryota > Metazoa > Chordata > Mammalia > Chiroptera > Pteropodidae > Pteropus > Pteropus medius. Next base: position 4,738,482 of record NW_024345479.1, on the reverse strand, counting down.
TTTATACATTAAAAATGAAGGAAAGACCAAATTTCGAACAGTGACTATTCCCGGATAGTGGGTAGAGGGGATTGTTATTTGCTTTCGTATGCTCTTCTCTTTTCCTATTTTCTACATTGAACACATTTTACATTTTTTGTAATCCAAAAAAATCAAATATTATACAAAAGAAGAGAAAGGTCCCTTTAACTAAAAGTAGGTTGTGTTTCTGCCTAAGAAAAATATATCTCTTCCTATGCTGCCTAATTCTCATGGCTTTTGCCTTCTATAATTGCTAGCAGTCTAGGGGGACAACTTTTGTCATACAATCGTGTATATGCTTTCTCCTTTGTACTATCTTTCTTTCTTTGTCCTTTAATTTTTATTTTTATCAAAAATATATATGTACATAGTTATAGAACTCAAAGAGTTCCAAAAGGCTTATAAAGACAAACAGAAGCCCCTGCCCTTTCTCTCTTCATTCCAATTCTTGGCCCCAGAGACCAATACTTTCAGTTCTACTTTGCTTGGTATTTCCCTTCATGTTTCTAAGCCACATGCTTATACAACTACTCACCGAATTTTCAGCTGTAAATATTACTTACTGTCTTCCTGTTATAGAAGATGGAGATTTAGCTCATGCACACACACATCATCTTTCTTCTCCCTCGTCTTCCCAACAGAGCTGCTATCTCATATTTTATGATATCATTAAGTGCTCATATTATTATGACTATGTAAATATTGTTCACAGCTGAGCCATGTCATACACTATCTTGAATAACTTCATTTCCCCTGGAATTAAACTTCTGTCTCTCTCTTTTTTTTTTAATTTTATTTAATTTTCCATGTACTCATTGCTAATTAATCCCTACATTCTCTGACAGAAATTAAAATCTTCTCAGTATTTTCAAAGAAAAATTTTTTTCTTTGCAACATCCTTCCTGGAACCCTGCTTCCTCCTGCTCCCATCTGGTCTAGGTGCTTTACAAGGTCACTTGACCATCATTCTAAAGATTCCTTTTGCCTCTCTCATGGTTAGACCTCTTATTTCCTGAATCCTATGTCTTATCTTTAAATTTTTTTTCTCCCTCTTTTTGCTGCAGCTCATCCTTAAGTAGCTTTCGGAGAAATGGTCCATGGAAGGTAAAATTTTTGAGACCTTGTATTCTGAAAATGTCTTGATTCTAGCATGTCACTTGATCAATTGGCTGGGTTTGGAATACTAGGTAGCAAATCAGTTTCCCTTATAATTTGAAAGCATTGCTCCGCTGTGGTCTAAGTTCCAGTGGTGCTGGTGAGATGTCCACGCTATCCTGATTCTAGTTCTTTTCTCTCTGGGAGCATTTAGATTCTTCTTTTTGTCCTCATTGTTGTGAAAGTTCATGCTGACGGGTCCTGCTGGCAGTCTTTTTCATTTGTTATAATCGACTTGGTGTGATTTTTTAATCTGAAACTCATGTCCATCAGTTCATTATGTTATCTATTTACTCATATTTTCCTCCTCTATTTGCTCTGTTCTTGTTTTCTGCAACTCTTAGTAGTAAGATGTCAGATCTGAACTGATTCTCTAAACTTTTCTCTTTTGTTGTCCATCTTTTTATCTTTTTTGTTTTATTTTCTGGGAGCAATTTTATCTCCCAGTCCCTCTATTGAATTTTTTATTTTAAATTTTATCTCAAAATTTTTATCTCCAAGACCTTTATTTTTGTCTTTAATAATTCATTCAACAAATATTTATGGAGAATCTACAGTATGCCAGTCACTGTTCTAGGTGATAGGAATATAGCAGTGAACAAAGACAAAAGTCTCAGCTCTTAGGAGCTTATACTCTATTTCCTTTTTAAAAGCTCAACTTTTGGAGAGGGGAGGAGGGAGGTAGATGGGATAAAAGGGGTCAAATATGTGGTGACAGAAAGAAATCTAACTATGGGAGGTGAACACACGATGCAAAATATATGCCTTACTGTTAAATTGTACACCTGAAACCTACTGGATTTCATTAACCAATGTCACCATAAAAATAAATAAACAAAAAAATAAATTAAAATTTAAAAATAAAAACTCAACTTTGTGATGTAGTTTACATATAACATGAACCTACTTAAGTGTGCATTTAGATAAAACTTGATAAATGAATACACCCACTTAACCACCACCACAATCAAGATGTAGAAAATTCTCATCACCCCAAAAAATTCCCTTGAGCCCCTTTGCAGTCAATCACCCTCTTATCCTGGTCCCAAGCACCCACCTGCCTTCTGACACCATAATTTAGATTTGTCTTCTCTAGAGTTTCATTTTGGAATCATACAATTTTCTCTCTTTGTGTCTGACTTCTTTCACTCAGAATAATAGCTTCGAGATTCCTTCATAACGCTGCTTGTGTCAGTAATTTCTTCTCATTGCTGAGTAGCATTCCATTGCATACCACAGACTTTTGTCTATCCACCTCTTGATAGACCATTTGGGTTACTTCCAATTTGGGATTATTAGGAGGAAAGCTGATATGAACATTTATATACAAGTCTTTGTGTGGACATAAGTTTCGATTTCTCTGGGATTAACATCTCAAAATGAAATCGATAAATAGTATAATAAATATATGTTTAATTTTATTTTAAAAAACTGCCAAACTTTTCCAAAGTGGTGGTGCCATTTTATATTCCCACTAGCAGTGTTCCAGTTACTCTACATTCTCACTAAGTTTTGGTATTGTTAGTCTTTTTCATTTTAATCATTTTAGTGAATGTATAGTAGTATTTTCTTGTGGCTTTAATTGGAATTGCCTCGATGACTAATGATATGAGCATTTTCTCATGTATTTGTTAGCCATTCTTTGATGAAGTGTCTATTTAAATCTTTTGTCTATTAAAAAAAAATTTAATTGGGTTTGTAGTCTTGTTATTGAGGGATTTGGGGGTTTTTTAAAAACATTTTTAAAATTTTTCAATTACAGTTGACATTCAATATTATATTAGTTTCAGGCATACAGCATTCTTGTTATTTAGTTTGAAGAGTTCTTTATATGTAATGAATGCAAGTCCTTTGTAATATAAACACATTGTAGATATTTTCTCCCTGTTTGTGGCTTTACAATTTTTTCTCTTAACAATGTGTTTCAAAGAGCAGAAGTTTTAATTTTTTTTTTAGGCAAGGCAACCCTTGGTTGATCTCACACATTGCAAAGACCTTGTCAGCTTGCAATCTCTTATTTTATTTATTTATTTATTTTTCATGCCTATAGCACCTGGTCTTCCTAGGTGGTCTCCCGTCCAAGTACTAACCACGCCCGAAACTGCTTAGCTCCCGAGATCAGATGGGATTGGGCTTGTTCAGGGTGGCATGGCTATAGACAGAAGTTTTAATTTTAATGAAGTCCAATTTATTGATTTTTTTCTTCTACAGTTTGTGCTTTTTGTGTCCTATGTAAAGAAATCTTTACTGTGGTCCTGAAGATTTTCTCTTGCTTTTGTTTTAGAAGTTTTAGCTTTTACGTTTGTGTCCATAATCCATTTCAGGGTAATTTTTGTGTATGGAGTAAAATAAGGGTCAAGTACTTTTGTTTTTTTATATAGAAATCCAGCTGTTCCAGTGCCATTTTTTGAAGACTATTGAATTGAATAATATTGTCATCTTTGTCAAAAATCAATTGACCACAGATGTGTGGTTTTATTTTTGAATTCTCTCTTCTGGTCCATTAAGAACAAATATAATACCTTCTAGGCTACTGTAGCTTTATGGATGAATGGACGCTACATCGTCCATGTACACTAAACATTCCAATCTCATTCTCTTTCTCAAAATTGTTTTGCCAATTGTAGGTTCTTTGCAATTCTATATAAATTTTAGAATAGCTTGTCAATTTCTACAAAAAAAAAGCTTTCTGGAATTTTGTTTGAGACTGTTTTAAATCTATAAGTCAACACAGGAAGAATTGATATTTTAACAGTATTGAATTTTCTCTTCAATGAATATGGTAGAGCTCTCCATTTGTTTAGGTGTCTTAACTTCTCTTAGCAATGTTTGTGGTTTTAATCGTACAAGTGTTATTAAATTTATCCCTAAGTATTTCACGTTTGCGATGTTATTGTAAATAGCATTTTTAACTTTAAATTTCAAAATGTTTATTGCTACTCTTTGTATATTGACCTATGTCCTACATCCTTGCTAAACTCACTTATTGGTTCTAATAGGTTTTTAAAAATGTTTTAGAATTTTCTACAGCCGCAACAAATATGGTTTTACTTCTTTTCCAATCTGTATGCTTCCTATTTTTCTTGCCTATTGTACTGGCACAGACTTCCTAATGTTGAGCAGAGGTGATAAGAATGGACATCTTTGCATGTTCTTGATTTTAGGGGAAAACATTCAATCTCTCATCTCTGTTTTTCTTAGTGGCATCTTGTTCCACTTTCATGGATGGTAGGATCTTTCTCTTTATTTGAGAATATCAATTATAGGTTTGGTTGGTTTGTTTAGATTTTCCATGCTCCTTGCCTTGTCTAATTCTGCCAACTTTTTTGTTTGTGTTGCTTTCGTTTGTTTTCATTTTGCTCAGCTGTTTTTATTTGTTTTGTTTTTTCTTTCATGTTGTGGCTTTTCTCGAATGAACTTATATCACTTGTATAAATGTTCATATGTGAGAGTGAGGTACTGCAGACTGCTGGTTAGTCCTCAAATCATTTCTTTCTTGCTACTTGGCTGCCCAGCTAAAGAATACATTTCTCAGCCTCTTTTGTGACTAGGCGAGGTCACGTAACCAATTTTCAATCAATAAAATGGAGTGAAATTTACATGTGCTGTTTCTGCTTCGTTAGTTTAAACCAAAATTGCTGCCTTGAATTTATGTTTATTTTCCCTTCCTGCAAGCTGGAACACAGATGGCCCATGGTTAGATAAAGATAATCTTTTTAGGGATGGCAAACGAATGAAATGAAAGGAAGCTTGGTCTTTAAATGACCTGTGGAACAAACAGAAGTTAACTTCTAACTTCTTACATTTCTGTATTTGAGGATCTCAGTACAGTAACTTAGACTTTGCTCTAATACCCCAAGCAATACAATCACTGAAAAACCGGTTGGAAGTTTGCATGCATGTGTGCATTAGTGCTTGTCCAATGGTGAGTTTCACTCTAAAGTAGTGGCTCTCCACACATGGTCCAGGTAACCCTGGAGGTCCTTGAGACCCCTTCAGGAGATATTTGAAATCAAAATTATTTTTAAGATAATATTAAATCATTACTTACTTTTTTAACTTTTATTCTCTCCTGAGTATATGGTAGAATCTTCCAGAGGCTACACAACCTGTGATAGCACAACACAATGAACGAAGAACCCGAGATTTGCAAAAGCATAAAATAATACCACTATAGTTATTTTTCATAAAACTATGTTAACATATGAGTTTATTATTGTTATTTTTAAATGAGTATTTTTAAAATTTCTCATTTTAATTTCAAATATATATAATCCATAATTTAAAAGCTCTTTGGGGTACTGAATAACTTTTAAGAATATAAAGGGGTCCTAAGATAAAAAAAAATTGAAGAACCATTGCACTATAATGACCTGCCTGGGCTTTCCATTGGGGATTTCCAACTGTCAGAATCTGAAGGTTTTTTTCTTGAGCTGGTTGTTTCTCCATGGAGGAATTATCCACTTTCCTGCTTAGAAACTTTCAGGGACTTCTCATTGCATTTAAGACAAAACATTTTAGCAAAGCCTACATCTGGCACTTGCTTATTTCACTATTGCAATCTTCTGTAACTCTCCCATTTACTCATTATGCTTGGCCACATTTATCTTCATTTGGTTCCCTCAGTAGAACAAACTTCAACCTGCCTCAAAGCCTTTGCACTGTAGGGAAATGGCTCCACCATGACACTCTGGCAACCTTGCACTTTTCCACATAGTCCACTTAGGCAAGGCTGGAACCTCAGATGAATCAAAGTCTTGGGAGAATACCTTGTGATCCTCCTGTGATCTTGTGAGGAGCTGCTGCTAGGGCACTTCTCATTCCCTCCCTACCTACTAGGAGAGTTGCCATGAGACAGTTTCTCATAGCCTCCAGGTTCTGATGGGATCTGAGGCTTTCTGCCTCAGCTCCCTAAGGACACAGCTGTAAACTCTAATATTCCTTAGCAGCAACAGGCCATTGGCTCCTCAGCAACAGGATGTCCTAACATCTGTGTTGCAGCCATCTGGCCCCATTGGTTTCAGTGTCACCAGACATAGGGCCACTAGGAACTGGTACCTTTGACTATTCTTCCTTTTTTGGTGTCTATGTAAGTAATAAACTGTCTGAATCTAAAAAGGGCTCCTTGTCTCTTTACTGGCTATCTCCATCAGTTGAACCTTGCCTGTGCCTGCCAGTTACATGCTATTCCCTCTGCTTGAATGCTCTCCTCCCACCCCACCAACCTTTTCCACATCTCACTTTTTTAGCTCTTAACTTAAACATTATCTCTTCATAGAGGCCTCCTTGACCAGCCTGTCCAAAATAGACCCCTTGTGGCAGACACCATCGGTTGCAATTCCGACATCCATTCTCCTTTCCATCTCGTTCCCTGCTAACAAGAACCCCAATTTTGATTTGTTAGGGTTTTGGTGGTCGTGCAGTTTAGGAGAAGCCAGGTCCCTTCCCAGTCCCAGAGGCTGACTCTTGATTTGTTAAGTTCCAACATGGCAATGCCATTCCTTTGCCAACGACTGGTCTAGAAGTGGGCAGGTGATAAAATTCTGCCCAACAACACATAAGGGAATGTCTAGTAGGTACTTCTGGAAACTTTCCCTCGCTCTGATAAAAGGATACAAATATGTAACATGCCCTTTTCCTGCCTTCTGACCTTTGGTTATTGTTCTGTGAGAACATTAAGCTTGGACCTTCAGCAGTCATCTTGTAACCTTGAGGGGACAAGCATGAGGACAAAAGTCAACACCTGAAGATGGCAGAGCTAAAAGATGGAAAGACTCTGCATCACTGATAGCCTTGGTGAGCCACTAAATTAACCAAAACCCCAGAACTGCTCTATCCTTGTTACTTGATAAGATGTATTTCCTTATTGCTTAAGCCAGTTGAGTCCACTTTTCTGTTACTTTCAGTCAAAACCTCCCTTAATTGAGTCACACATATCCCCAATCATCTAATATGATGTCTGGGATATAGGGCTCCAATCAATGCATATGTGTTAAATGAATGAAGAAAAAGAGATAGTCTATAATTGTTTGCTGTAATTACCACCCCTCCCATGTTAGCATTGAGCTAGGGAGTAGAATCAACCTTTGTATATTGCTTACAGAGCTCCCATTCCCACAGTTTGGAAAAGCACAGGCTATGGTATCAGACCTATCTGCCATTTATTAGCTGTGTGACTATAAACAAATTACTTCACTTCTCTGAAGCTTCATTTCTTCATTTCCAAAAGAGTGATATGAAAACAGGATTAAGTAAGATTATGTATTTATGAAGCAACTGGCCTACAGTCAGTATTCAAGACATATTTGTTCTTATGCCCAGCCTGCACACCTGACTAGGAAAAGCGGCTAAAGGGGAAAATGCTCTATGTAGCAATGAATTGGACTCATTCCTAGAGCCGACGTGCCAAAGCTGCTCTATCCCTAATCTTTGCCTCATCAGTTAAATTATTCCAAATGTCCACCTCAGTGTATTTATCTTTCATCTTCTCCATCTCTCCACCTACAACTAGCCCAGGTCTACACAGTGCTCTCATGTCACATGAGTTTCCTGTTACCCTTGCCTACTAAGACACAATTTGGGGAAGTGGAACGAATATAGGGCTCCAATCCAGTCTAGTTCTAACTAGATGAGTGACTTAAGTCATTTAGCCTCTGAACCTCAACTACCTTATCTGTAAAATAGAGACAATGGGCTGTAATGATGCTCAAGTGAGATACTTCAGATACACAGACTTGAAAATTATAAAACGTTATACAAAAATTGGTTTATTTTAATATTTTCGGCATTTCTGATCATAAGATTAGAATAGAAGGAAATAATACTAAAGCTATTCTTGCAGGATTCTAGAGCATGCATCCTGTCTGTTTCCTGGCCACAGCCTGTCTAATAAGCCACTTCAGTGTCCTTCATTATTCATTCATTCAACAAATACTTGAGTGTCCACTGTGTGCCAAGCACTATTCTATGTTCTGGGAATAGAACTAAACTTTCAGCTCTCATAGAGCTTGCATTCTAATAGAGGGAAAAAATGTGGTTGGTTAGAGCAAACTCATACCACCTGAAGAGTGCTGCCATGAATATCTCTGGTTATTTGATTGTGCCAAGTGGGGACAAAGAAGAGGGCGGAGAGGTGAGGAGTGAAATGCAGGAAAAAGAAGTTGAAAGAATCCAAAGCTACTAGAATCCAGAAACGGGCCAAGTTTCATCAAAATTAAGCGTCCATACACCACTTAGAGAGTATTCCAGCTAAGAATGCAAAACCTGAATCTAATCAAGAGGAAACATCAGACAAACCCAAAATGAAATTCATTCTTCTTCTTCTTTTTTTTTTTTTTAATGCAGTAAAAGACAGGAAGGCCAAAGAAAATTTTAGGATTAAAGGAGACTAAAGCAATATGAAAAATACAGTACCTAATGTTACACTGCATCGTGTGTAGTGGGGGAGGGAGCGGTTGCTATAAAGTTCATTATTGGGTCAATGGACAAAACTGGAATTCATCAGGTATATTAAAGTTACTCAAGTTACACATGAAAATGTCCTTATTGGGTGGGGTGGGGGAGAATATGAGGAGGAAGGAGGAAAGGAGAGAGGGAGCAAATGAAAAAGTAAATGGAGCAAATTATTAGCAATAGATGAATTTGAGTAAAAGATACACTAGTTCTATGTACTATTCTTGCAACTTTTCCAAATAAGATGTTTTTTAAAAAAATGTGTCCATCATGAGACCTGGCCTCTAAGCCAAGCCCTTTTGCTAAATCGGTGCTTGACCCTGAATGAATACCTTCCTCTCTCTGGGCCTCGTTTTCTAGCTCAGATGATTTCTAACATTCTCTCTGGCTTTGGCAATCAAGGTCCCACGACTCTCTGGGCGTTTCCACGCAGGGCTGTGAATTAAGGCGGCCCTTCGGTTTCCTTCAAGGTCTCTCAGCCCACCAGTTATTTCATCACAACATTCTCCAAGGCGCCCACGCGTGCTCTTTAATCAGGGTAAACTTGCCCCAGCCCATCGCTCCACCAGTCGCAGGCACAGCCACTCTTTCCGACGGCCCTAGGGCCCACCTTCACGGATGCTCTAGAACCGGTTCAGGACAGGCACGTGCATTTATCCCCAAGGCACTACAGCCCCCAAAAGGCGTTGCGGCAACCTCTAGGCTTTTACCACCAAAGAGAAAAGGTTTTTCAGCTTGAGCTAGCGGCTGCACGGCTCTTCGGGAATTGTAGTTCACCTGCGAAGAGCCAAGGAACCAGGGCAAAGCGTCGAGCCACACTTCCCAGAATGCACGGCGCTCGTCTCTACCAATAGGAGGCGCGGATCTTGGAAGGAAGGCGGGGAAGAGGAGGAGCTGTTGAGCGCATGCGCAGTATGTGTGGCTGGAGAATTCATGTGGAGGTCAGAGTGGAGGCAGGTGAGAAGGTAGGGGAATGGCTGCGGTCCGCGTCTGGGCAACTCTGCAGTCCCTTTCTGCATTCCCATTCGTAGTTTGGGCTAGCGTCGTGCATGCGTGGGTCCGCCTCGTGGGAACGGGGTAAGGGGGTGAGCCCAAGACGAGCCAGGAGTTGCGTAGAGTAAGGGAGGTGTGTATGGGGGCAGGGTGAGAAATAATGCAGAAGCTATTAGAAATGGAAAGACTGAGTAATAAAGGCTGGGCGTCCTGGCCCTGGGATAGGAATGTTTAAATGCAGAAAGAGAGGGCAAGGTAGTCTCAGGAATTGAAGTCTGGGAAGAAAGGAGGGAGGATTTGAGATTGAAGTGCACGGAGACCGTGGGGCGGGGTATTCAAAAGTGCTGGAGTGGATTCTGGTTGGTTCAACTGTGCTCCCGCCCATCCCGCCTCAGCCCTACCCTCCCAATTGTTCTTTGTTATTTTGGTCCCAAAATGTCATCTAGCTCTTGCTTCCATAATAGCAGGTCATTCTTAATACCTGACGTTGAGAAGCAATATGATGAGGAATTAAGCTGTGTCTTTTAGAATTAGACCTCCAAGTTCTAATCCTGGTTCTGCCACTTAATAACTGTGCTCTTGCTTGGACAGCTCATGTAACCCCTCTGTGTGCCTCAGTTTCCTCATCCGTAATAATCTACTTCATAGAGGTTGGTGTGAGGATTAAATTGCCAGTAGAAGACTGTCTGATATAAAGGTTAGCTATTATTATTATTTTGCTGTGGGAATCACCATGTAGCACATTCTTTGGGTTATTATTCCAAACCAGAATTGCGCAGAACCAGCCACACAGCCTTTGTCGTTGGGGCCTGCTTGTCCAGAAAATAGGGTGGTTTAGTGTGGTACTAAGTTCCCTATGGGTATTAAGCCCATGCGTCATTCCCATTATTGAAGAAGCGCTCCAGCCCCCTTTTCTTAAGTAGTAGAAAAAGAAAAAAAAAAGCAGAGGAATTGATACTACAATTTTCAAGGCCGTAGAGTGTTATTTATTAGGTGTCTTTTAGTGAATGGTTTAGAGATCTCAGAAATGGGGAAATAAATAGCTAGCTTGAGAAGTGAATATTTTGCAACAGAGAGGGCTTTCTTTGAGGATTTGGGGATCAAATTGTTTTGTTTTGTTTTTACCCTCTTAGGTGTGAGTGGGTCCAGCAGAAGGAGACATGGCTGCTAAAGTGTTTGAGTCCATTGGCAAGTTCGGTCTGGCCTTAGCTGTTGCCGGAGGCGTGGTGAACTCTGCCTTGTATAATGGTGAGGCACTGAAGGGTGGTGGGTCATTGCCCTGTGCTGGAGGATTTCTATTGGTCTACACAGCCCATAGGACACTCCTGATGGTAGTGGTGCTGTCTGCGAATGTGTTTGTGACCAAGAGGACTCACCTACTGCCATTCCACAGTATATGGTTGCATTGTCATCAGAGCCTCTGTTCTTTTAGCCATAGGTTCTCTCAGAGCCTTGATTCACAAAGAGCCTACCAGCCTGGTTGCTGGTTGGATGTTGCCAGCTGCTCTTGTTACTTTGAAGTGATGCTGCACCACCCAAATGCTGCAGCAGAGTGTCAGGGCCTCACCGGCTAGCTGAAGTGGAAATCTCATTTGTCTCTTCTGCTTGCGTGTGGAATAACTCAGCAAGGCTTTAGAACTGTAGTAACCTTGTCCTGAGCAGGAGCTTTTGCTCTGCTGCAGTTGGTTTGTTGCAGAGAAAATATCTTCGAGATGCATCGCATAGCTTTTAACACTGTGGCAAGGGTTTAAGCTGGCTTTTCTTCTATTCTGCTGTCTGATTTTAAGCAAGTCACAGTTTCCTCACTGGTCAAGCAATGGGATTGAACTAGTTTATCTTTAAGCCCCCTTCCAACTGCGATATTCTCTAATTTTCACTGTTGGAAAGCAGCAGTGGATTGACTCACGTCATGTGTGATGTCCAACAAGAGGAGGATTCATTTCAGAACGAAGATATGTGAACCAATGCTAATGTCCAGAAAGGCAGACACAGAAAGCAGATGATCTGAAAGCCTGCTTGGCTTATGTGGCACAGCTTTATACTCTGATCTTTTTGGCTACCCCCGCACAACTAGACAGTAATCACCATCATCAGTTTCTCTCGGAATCAACAAGACAACTCTGTAACCCTTTGAAACCTTAGAGAAGCAAGCTATTAGAAAGAAAGAGTGTGGCCTTCCATGTTTTAGGATTTCCATAGTGGGGGTGCTACTTCTGGGAACACTGGGTTAAATTGGAATTAGGTTGGACTGTGGTAACAGTGAAGACTTTGGGGAGTTTTAGAAAGAAGTTTTGGGAGATGATTTCTGGAAATGTGTTGGTGGGAGCTTGGGGATGGGGTGGTTAATCAGAAAACCAGCAGTCAATTGTTTCAAGGAGAAAGGATGCTGAGGAATAGATCCTATTACCAAAGTCCTTGGGAAGACACATGGAGACAGGAAGTGGTTGCTTAGTTTTGTAGCTATTTAGAAGCCTCTAGAGACCAGAAATACAGGAAGACAGAGCAGGAGAGGGGAGACTTAATAAATGGACAGAAAGCACCAAGAATCTTTCAAAAGGCATGATTCTTTTGGGGAAAGGGTGAGGGGATTTTTCTGACCTGTCATCCTTCATTCCTAGTGGACGCTGGGCACAGAGCTGTCATCTTTGACCGGTTCCGTGGAGTGCAGGACATCGTGGTAGGGGAAGGGACTCACTTTCTCATCCCTTGGGTACAGAAACCAATTATCTTTGACTGCCGCTCTCGACCACGTAATGTGCCAGTAATCACTGGTAGCAAAGGTGAGTCTTGCCTGTGGGTTAGGTAGAGAGGGTGGAAGGGGTACTATGGGATCCAGAAGAGGTTGAACTTCACCTAAGAATTCCTAGTGTATTTTCTCTGGAGAGTTTTATGTGGATCCAGAGGAAAAAATACACACTTCAGGTACACACACAACTGTACAAATTTAGAGAAATACACACAGATCTATTTCAAGAGTTACCTAGTGATCCAATTAAAGAAATCTAAGTGCCTTTGCTCTCTCAGTTGACCCTTTCTGTTGGTTCTTGTTCCCCCGAGTGACTATATAAAGCGATCTCTAGCTATTGTTTGCCCTCACAGCTGACTTACCCTTTGCCTTGCTTTCTAAGACCTCTCTTTCCAGCAGCGCTGACCTCCCATCATTATCTCACAGGCTGAGGCCCACATTCCTGAGAGCAGTCCCCTGGTGTCCGACACCCCAATAGATTGTCAGTTGGAACCTAAAATGAATTGCTATCACTGTTCTCCCCACCATCCTACACACAGAGGTGCACAGGCAGTAAATGGAATAGCAGATGCTGGCTCAGAAGTGACATTTCCACAGCAAGAGGAGAGGGTCACATGAACGTTGGTTTATCATCTCGATAACACTTGATGCCTTCGGTGCTATTCCTCAGCACTGTAACTGTGCTGGGTCAGAGGGTGGGATAGTTCAAAGATGACTAAAGCAGGGGCCTTTTGGAGCTCAGTCTAGCTAGAGAGAGAGACTTGTGAACAAACAGGTCTGGTGGAGTGTGTTAGAGCCAAGCTCGTACGGAGTGTCTGGGGAGCAGAGAGGAGAGCAGCTAGCTCCATGGGCGGGTGGGCAGGCATTTGCAAGGAACTTACGTCTAAGCTGGAACTGTAGAGTGAGCAGTGTGTCAGGCAGAGGCGGGAGAAGGGCAAATTGGTATTGCATAATCTGTCTTGTATCTTCTGGCCAGAGAGAGGAAGGAACCTCTGGTAAAGGATCTAGCTTGCCTACTACAAAAGAGGAAATCAAAGGTGGGATGTTCTCTGAGAAACATAAAATCTAAACTTCCCACTTCTTTGGGATTTCTTTCTCTACTGTTTGGCAGTTGTTCTAAGGATACATTATGTTCTTATCTTCAAAACTGTCGATAGAGACTTCCAGAGATCAGGGACTTGTGTGTATACATTTCCCAGGTTTCTTGGTGCCTGGTTCAGGACTCTGTCTCAGTAGTTGGTTCATTTTTTGATGACTACAGGAAGCTGTGACATTACTTTAGCTCTGAGCAGGCCTGAATTGTCAGGAGAAGTTGGATTTCCCTCCCTGGGTCCTTTGACCAGCCGAGTAATGAAAAGTGGGCTCTAGATGATTCTGATAGCCCCTTACATCTGTTGCGCTTTGACAGAGTGCTTTTATATTTGTTTTCTCCATCAGTTTCCCCCAATGTGCCTGGAAGGCAGATGAAATCATCTCCATTCTTACAGACAAGGAACTAAGCTGAGATTCACTAAGGCTTAGTGAGGGAGGTCACATAATTAGTAAACAGCAGAGTGGGACTGCAGCCCAGGCCTTTTGACTGCTCGTCCAATCCAAAGTGGACTATTTCTGCTGAAGCCAAGGAAACTTCTCTAAAGCATGCTCCTGACTTGGGCCATATTCACCAAGCCTTGGAAAGGCCTCACCCTAGAATTCTTGGCATTGACCTAGCTGTTTACTTAAAATATTCAGTGTTCCAAATATCCCATAGTACCTACTAGACTTATAATCTTAATTGCTTATATCAGAGGGCATTCAGGACATACCGAAAAGCCATCGTCACTGGAAACCTTTAAGTTCCTAACGGATCCTCTTCTGGGTTCCCGACCAAGGAAACCAGCACTTGTGCTCCTTGCCCTCTAGGGTCCTATAATCAGCAACTTTACTTATAATTTATAGCAAATTTGGGGTAGGAGAGGTCACATGGAAGGCCATTGTGATTTTTATTTTTAACTCCAGCATTTGTCTTCTTCCCTAAGATTTACAGAATGTCAACATCACCCTGCGCATCCTTTTCCGGCCTGTTGCTAGCCAGCTTCCCCGCATCTACACCAGCATTGGAGAGGACTATGATGAGCGAGTGCTGCCCTCCATCACTACAGAGATCCTCAAGTCTGTGGTGGTGAGTGGACAGGGCCTCAGCCACAAGCCGAGAGCACGGCCAAGAGAACACTAGGGGGCAGGGAGAGCTTGGCAGTGGGCGGATTGGATGTAGCTGATAGGTTCTTGGTTTCCTTTCTGCTTCCTCATTATCCTGACCGGCTCCTCTGCCCTCCCTTGGAACCAGGCTCGCTTTGATGCTGGAGAACTCATCACCCAGAGAGAGCTGGTCTCCAGACAGGTGAGCGACGACCTTACGGAGAGGGCTGCAACCTTCGGGCTCATTCTGGATGATGTGTCCTTGGTAAGATCCTTGGGGAGCCTGCAGGGAGGGGCTTCAGTGCTTGTTGAGGTGCCTGGCTCCATTTCTAGCTAGACACTCTTAGTTTCTGCCTTCCACTTTCCTAGATGTGAGACTTGAAAGCGTGGAAACTTCGTGACTGTATGAGGCTCTCTCCTTGGGTTTATTTTCAGACAAGTTTCTTTTATTTCACCTCTGTCACACACATTTTTCTTTTGACTTGTGGCCCTACCCTCTTGGGTAATCTAACCGTGAGTTTTTTTTCTCGTTCCCCAAACCATGAGTGTTCCCGAGATCTCAGGAAGTGATGTCTTGTTAACCTTGTTTGACACAGGAAGAAGCTGCCCGATGAGACCAGAGAACCACTCGGATAGTCTTTCTCCCTAGTGCAGACCTCCCAACCTGACCCCTGGGAATTTCCTAACACTTAGAGTCCAAAGCTCAGTGAGGTGAGCTCTGAGAACCTCAGTGAAAGGTGATAGAGTGTAAGTGAATGGTTCTGTTCCCCAAAGCCTGGTATGGGGGGCAAGGGACACCTCTGAGGCATAAGCTGTCCTCCTGAGACTGCATATCTGTGTATTTATATGATATTGAATGCCATAACTCAGGCAGAAAGCAATACAGGTGGGATAGCATTTCAGATTGAGGAGGCAAGGGGCAGGGTCATGTTTCTAGATTTCTGGGAAAAAAACATTTGGAGCGATTTGTTGGAGTGGTGAGGTAGAGTGTTTCCTGTTCCTTTCTCCTGTGCATCGCTAGGGAAAGGCACCATTTCCCCCTCAGCATCTGTGCAGCTGTTTAAACAGTCACACTACAACACCAGGTGCTAGCCCTCAGGCCTCGGCTCCACCTTGCACCAATTGCTGGCAGTTGAAGGGCTTGTGGGCTCCCTCTACTGGCAAGATGCCAGGCTGCAGCCATTTGGCTCCTCTGACAAGCGATTCCTCAGGCTCTCCCACTTAGTTTAACCTGAACACCTTGGCTGTGAGAAAATGCTAAGTAAAAACCTAAGGAGAAGCTTGGCATTTTGCTAGACTTTAACCACATAGTCCGTTCTGGGGAAATGTGGGCTGACCACAAGAAACCATATCTAAGAGGTGTGAGAAGAAAATTAGATTTTGTGGAGAATTTGCTGCCCTCAGCTGGCCCTTTTAGAAAGAAATTTTATTCCTTAATTGCACATTTCATTTTTCATCTCTCAGGATTATTTTTTTCCCCAAACTTTGAGCAAGAGTCCAAAAGTGGAACAGGCAAAGTAGAACAGTGCAGTTTAAGAGTCAGAAGTGTTAAGAATTCTGGAAGGCAGTGGGACCATGATACTCTTCAGTATCAAATTTTGAGCTACTTATATTAAACAACAAAAAAGCAGAGTTTGGGAGAGTAGAGGAGAGGATGAAACAAATAGAATTTAATAACAAAACCAACGCTATTCTTCCCTTGTATGTCTTCCTTTTTAGTAAACAGTTGGATAAATAAGTAAATCATTCTAGACTAGGCATTAGGAGTTCCGAGATCTTTTCCCATTGTTTCTATTATCATTAGAGACAGTCAGTTCAGCCAAGTCTGTTATTTATGTTATTAAGGAAGGTCTGTGGATAATCAGAATTTTAAACCCTCTCCCGAAGCAATAGCTTTACCTGCCTTCTCTTTTAAACCCTTTACCAGAAGCACTCACTCGTAGGGAATACCATGATTTGCGTTCCACGTTCTGTCTTCCTCTTCCTGTTTTGTGTTGGAGGTGCTGTGAGAAAGAAGTGGACTGGTTAATCTATAAGCACAGAGCATCAGGCTCTTGAATTCCTGAGAACCAGCTGCCTCCTTCACTCTCAGGGGCTCAGTTTTCCATCCGGCCTCCCTGGAGGCGTCAAACAGACCATCACAGGACCTTGGAAGAGTACTAGTCTGTGGTGGGGTCCTAGAACCCACAGGTCTCCTCCCCTAGGGAGGTGGTCAGTTGAATAGATACCTTCGGTGCCTGTGGGCCGTCTTTTACTTGTGACCGTCACACTGAGAGTGATAGAATGATGTACAGGAGCAGTTTGGGCAGCTGAGGATTCTGGGGCATAAACTCTGTTTGGACATGGATATGGAGGTGAAAGGGTGTTCTGGCCTCACGATGCCTCCAGCTGCTAGAGCCATTCCTGGCCCCTTCCTTCCAGTGGCCACGGGGGCCTCACAGCCACGCTGTCTAAGCAATTACACTGCCTCATCACACTCACTGTCTCCCCTTAGACGCATCTGACTTTCGGGAAGGAGTTCACAGAAGCGGTAGAAGCCAAACAGGTGGCCCAGCAGGAAGCGGAGAGGGCCAGATTCATGGTGGAAAAGGTGAGCGTTCAACCAGATGGAGGAGCCTCTCTCCCCTTTCTCTTGTGCTCAGCCTCCTCGTTTGCTGGGTGGCCTGGAAATTCATCATCTGTCATCTCTCCTTCCGGGATCATTGGAAGGGGATTGCAGGGACTGTACTCCTGCAATTGGTTCCAGAGCCTTTGGGGTCCAGTCAGGGATATGTGAAGTAAACGTTCCTAAATCACTGAAGGGTCATTTTTTTTCCACTTCCCTAAGATCAGAAACACTCCTACGAATAAAAATGTTTTTTCCTGTAATATTTTCAGTTTCACTGAGAAGTCATTTTTAACCGTAGTTACACAGTGCAAGCCGACAGCCAAAAGGATCAGACGTTGCGCCAGATGCTCTGCTGTCAGTTGATTTTTTTCCGAGTGCTTAAATCCATCCAGATGTGTCAGAGAGTGATGGGACACAATGTATTTGCATAGCAGCCTGGTCTTCCTGGTCTCTGCAGAGGTGTATTTATTTCTTGCTGTCCCCTTCTCACCACTAATTCTCGTGAGTTGGTATTCTAATCGAAGACCACTGAGTCCTTAAAATCAAGGAAAAGAGGGATATATGGGTGGCCAGCATTTAACTTTAGAGAATGCAAACTCTGAACAGAGACTTTTTTTTACTTTGTGTCTACCTAAGACTCTGACATGTTTAAGAGTGTGCCTGGGGATCCTAGGTGCTCAATAAACATGTATCGAGAGAATAGTCACAGAGCCTAGCCGTTTAGCTGTTTCAAAATTGTGTGTTAATTTCAGAGAAGCGTGGTACTGTACTCCTCACATGCCTCCGAAGGTCATGCATTATAGATAGAGGTCCTGTCGATACAGGTAGGGAAAGCCTAGGAGATGGCCTAAGAGATCGCGTTCTGGGTGCCTGAGTTCCCAGTCAGGAACCACTTGAGCTGGTAGGTTCCTCTAGGGAGTATCACGCATGCCTGCTTTTCCTACTTAGCTACGCTGGTTTTGGTGAAAGTCTTGGGACTTGGGGGAAAAGATGAACCTGGGGAATGATTCCACCTTTCCTACTCTTCCGTTTTCCTTGGCCTGGGCTCCTCCTGGCTCAGAGTAGGGCGGCCAGACTAGGTTGCTGTGAATATTAATGAAGACTTTGAAATAAGACAGCCGTTGATGCAGGCAACAGAAGTGTGTCCCTACAGTGATGAGAAGTGGGCGGTACAGGACAGGAGGATCAGGTGGCCAGTGTTGACCCCATCCAGAGGGGGAGGCAAATTCCAGGAATTCCTTCAGGAACCAGTATAGGTGCCTAACCTGGGCCTTCGAGGCTGTAGCCTGCCCTCCAAGACCCTGAGGTGTGATCTTGGTCTCTCTCCTCCTCTGCTCTCTTAGGCCGAGCAGCAAAAGAAGGCAGCTATCATCTCTGCTGAGGGCGATTCCAAGGCCGCCGAGCTGATCGCCAACTCGCTTGCCACTGCGGGCGATGGCCTGATTGAGCTGCGCAAGCTGGAAGCCGCGGAAGACATCGCATACCAGCTCTCACGCTCTCGGAACATCACCTACCTGCCAGCCGGGCAGTCGGTGCTCCTTCAGCTGCCGCAGTGAGGCCTGCCCTGCCTGCACCTCCTCGGGCCATCTGGGCCACAGCCCCGAGGATTCTTAACACCGCCTTCCTTCTGCCCACCCCACCCCCCCGCCCCCCCAGAATCACTGTGAAATTTCGTGATTGGCTTAAAGTGAAAGAAATAAAAGTAAAATCACTTCGGATCTCTTATTACTCTATCGGACGAAACTGTTTCATTCTTCTCATTTCCATCCACTTTTTTATCCACCTCCCTACCAAAAATTGCCAAGTGCCTACGCAGACCAGCTTGGCTCTTCAGGGCCTGCTGGAGCTCCAGCCTAAACACTGGCAATTGGCAGAAGAAAGGCAGGGGCACATGTGTGATGGGCTGGGGAGCACAGTTGTGAGCCTGAGTAAACGCGTATCCTCCAACCCATCATTTACTCAAGATTTGAAGAAGATGGCACACGGTCGAATCGAGAACTCGGGCCTCTATTTTTTCCAGTGGTTCCGGCACAGACCCAGCTGAAGAGAGGTGCTGGGGAGTGTCAGAGAGGAAGTGGTCTGTCTCTTACCATAAGGCTGATTAACTGTGGGGCCAGCGGAAGCAGGTGTGTGCAAACTGGGCATGGGTTGAGGAATCTGCCCCTGTGAAGGTGGGTGGGCCTGATTTGCTGCCCCCCAAGGGTCCTACGACTGGGATGGACTTGGATAGTGAGAGAGCAGGCCTGGACTGAGATGTGAGTCCTCTGGAAGACTTCCTCTCCAGCCCCCACCTTGGTGTCTCTCAAATACCCGCCGGAATTCCAACTTGAAAGATTGCATTCTGCCGGGGCTGAATGTGCCTGCCAAAGATGTGTGCATCCTGCATTCCTGGCTCCTTTGTTCCAAGACTGCCCCTCTAGAGGGCTCTGTGCCTGTGCTTTGAAGGAAAAGACCACAGGAAGAAAACAAACGTGTGTAAATTGCTGTCAATAAATGACACCCAACCTTCCAGCTCAGTCTTCTGGGATTGTTTTTTTGGTTTTTTGTTTGTTTGTGGTGGGAGCCATGGGATGAGGACAGAACGTTCTAGCAGTTTTTGTGTGCACGTGTTTGTATTGCCAGCTGGGATAGAATCTCTAGCAAAGCAGAAAATGAGTTTCAGAAAACCCTTTGTTCTGTGTTCCAGTTGCATCCCCAACCGAAGTGAATCTCAGTGCTATCAGGTGAGGTTTGTCAGGAGATGGGCTCTTAGGAGGTGTGGGTAAGTGGAAGGTCATAAACTCCCCTCCATGGCTTTGGTACCACTGCTAAACGAGTTGTAGGCCTGCCCACCAAGTGTCAGCAGCACTCCCCTGACGGGAGGGAAGTGACTGACATAAAATACATGAATGTGATAGCCCTCGGTGTGCTCTAGCTTGATTTTTATATACGTCAGATGGCTTTGAGGGCTCTGCTGTGGATTTATACTGCTTATTCTGCTTTGCTTTGATGTGGAAATGACATTTGAGAGGGGGCCAAAGTTATGCACTGGGGATGGTAGGGACGGGAAGCAGAACTGCAATTGAGAGATGAGCCATGCCAATCACCCACCTCAAATTCTTTTAGGCACAAAATGGAAACGATGTGCATTGAGTGCTCACGTTGACTGCTTTAACCTCTGCTCTCAGTTTAATCCCTGGGCCCAGCACCTGCCAAGGTGAGCGTCCTCTGACCTGGATTCTGCATTTCCTCTCCTGAGTGATAGGGCCAGCTGTCAGCTGGGAAAGGTGGGAATGGATGCACACATGTAGGGTGGGCCTGAGGACTGAGTTCTCCCATCCCCGCTCCCTGCTCCCCTCCCAGGGCCTCTCAGCAGGAGTCTAGTTCCTTCCCATCCCCCCATGGTTAAGCGTGCATTGGGCTCCTGACCCTCAGCTGATCCTCACAAAAGTTTCATTCTGCTGGATGCTCCCACTGGCCTCCTGACTAGCCCATCTCCCTACCAGCTCCCCAGCATCACTTATCTCAGGATATCTCTTCCTACTTTTGTTTTTTTTTTTTTTGCTGCAAAA
>NW_024345479.1:4696264-4717767 GCF_902729225.1 Pteropus medius | reverse complement strand
TTTTTTTTTTTTTTTTTTTTTGCTGCAAAAATAGGCCTGCAAACGATGGGGTGCCTAGACTCAGAAAATGTGTTAAAGATTGGAGTAGAATGAGCATAATTTTTAAATAGGTTCCAGACCGGCTTCTACTCTGCGGCCGTCCTCCTTTCCTGCCATTTATGGCTTTGGACACCCTTCTTGGGGGTAGGGGCAGGAGGCTCCTCTCTTCCCCAGGCCCATTTTAAAAGAGCAGTTGTGTTTTTTGCATTTGGCAGGAGATTGGGTTTCAGGCTCTGGGTGTCTGCAGGGGAGCCCTCTGCAGCTTCTGGGTTCCTTCTGCCTCAGGTCAGCCCTTTCGGGGCAGACAGACCACGGTCCTGCTGGTTTTGCCGTTAGCCTCCCTGCCATGGATGGTGCCAGTGGGAGCCGGGGGCCTCATTCTGCCTTGACTTCCGCCCAGCAGTAATTCTTTTCACAAATGTTCAAGGGTTGTTAACTGGCTGCTTAGCCCCAGAGTCCCCTGATGGCCTCTGGGTTTCTGCAGAAGCTACCACAATGGGCCTTTATCAGCTCGGGATTCTCTGGGCTGTGGATCAAAAGCCACGTCCTGTCTTGGCCAGGGTAGGGGCAGAACAGGGAGGGTCTTCCCCTCTCCTTTGGTCAACCTGAATAGTTCCCTTGTTCAGGCTCCGAGGGGTTGCTTACTAAGCAGGGAGTGGGCCCTGGGCAGGGAGGGGAGAGAAAAACCCTCAAAGTGTTGCCCTTTTCCTTCCTAGTTTTGCACACATTCTGCCAATGTGGACCGATGGGGAAGGAGTTATGTCGTGGTCATCCCCAAGTGGGTTGATTTGAAAGACAGGAAGAGACAATGAAATATCAGTCAAATCCTGATTTAGCAAATGCTATTCTAATAGGACATTCCAGCAATCAGCTGGGGACTGTGCATTTAGGACCTCCCTCGACCTTTGCCATCCACCAGTAATTGTGGGTCAATCGGCCCACCCTGATTGAAAATAACCTGGGTTAGAGGTTGCAGGAGGTGGTAACAGATTTCCCCGCCTTTCCTAGACCTCCATGCATCCTGCACACTGCTCCAAACTTCATTTATCTAAAGCAGATCTCATCTCCTCCCTCCTGAAAAATTTTCGGTGGCCACTCCTTGCTTGCTTAATTAAGTGCAAGTGTCTTATCCTGGCATTTGGGGCCCTCCATGGTCTGGACTCTACTTTTCTGGTCCGACTTTACACTTTATTGCTTGCTTTCCCAAATCTACCTAGTGGTTCCCATGGGGTGGGGAGTGTCATTTGAAAATGCAACTGGAAAGGGGAAGCAGCAGGTGAGGAGGAGGGGAGGTGGCAGGGTTACTACCAGACCTACTTTGTATGGGACGGACCCAACGACAAAAAATTGCCCCCAAAGTAACGACAATAATACCTCCACTTTGGTGGGGGGAAAAGCCCACCAAACTGAGTTTCTTGCTCTTGTCTGCATAACCCTCTATACTTGTCTCACCCCCCCTTCCTTCTGATTGTCACTTCATCCTGGACAGCCCTCTCCCCACATTTCACAGGTCCAGGGGTCCCCTATCCTTTGATTTCTAGCTCAAAATCTTTCTCTTCCACAAAACTTCTGCCGATGTCCCTCCTCCCTGCCTCCATGACCTGTCCCTTGCCTGAACTGCTAGTCCACACTCCC
Organism: Pteropus medius; assembly: GCF_902729225.1. Taxonomy (NCBI): domain Eukaryota; kingdom Metazoa; phylum Chordata; class Mammalia; order Chiroptera; family Pteropodidae; genus Pteropus; species Pteropus medius. Next base: position 4,716,093 of record NW_024345479.1, on the reverse strand, counting down.
GTGAGGCATTTAGCACTCTCCTCATTGGGTTGTAGTTACGTCTGCGTTCTCTCTCCTACTCTACGTTTCTGGAGGGCAGGACACTTACACCATTCACTGTTCCTTTCTCTTTTTCCTTCTTCCCCTTAACCACCCCTAATCTTTTTTGCCAAGCCAAACATGCCCGATGGGAAGAACTGAATGTTTGTCAAATGAATAGATGAGGAAACAGAGTACGCGACTGAGGTTAGAAACGAGGGCTGAAAGTTAAGGTCTTTGAATTCTCCCACACCATTCTGTTGAGTTACCTCAAGCCACTCTGCACGGGGCTTCTCAGGGTCTAGCAGGCCAGCCCACCCACTAAGTCCCCACCCTGGCCGATTCCCCAGTCTCATCTCTCTTCCGCTGCCTAGGCTTCCGTGCGCAGACTCTCCCCTCGCTGTCGCCTGCCCGCAGCTCACCCTCTCCTCTGTCTGCAGCACCCCTCCTTTCTCTTTTTTTTTTTTTAAGTTTATTGGGGTAACATTGGTAATACGATTATATAGTTTTCAGGTGTATATTATAATTTGATATCTACATATGATTATATAGTTTTCAGGTGTATATTATAATTTGATATCTACATATTCTATTGTGTGATTACCACCCAGAGTCCAGCTTCCTTCGGCTACCATATATTTGATCCCCTTTACCCACTTCACCCTTCCTCTACCCCCCTATATTTGACCCCCCTTTACCCCATCTACCTCCCCCCTCCCTCACCCCCTACTCTCTGATAACCATTAGTCCACTGTCCATGTCCCTGAATCTCTGTTCGTCCTGTTCATTTGTTGCTTTTAGGTTTATGTCCCACATATAAGTGATATCATGTGATTTTCAACTTTTTCAACCTGGTTTATTGTGCTTAGCATGATTACCTTGAGGACCATCCAGGTTGTCGCGAATGGCTGTATTTCATCTCTTCTTATGGTTGAATAATATTCCATTGTATATATGTACCACAGCTTCTTTAGCCAATCAGCTATCGTAGGACACTTCGGTTGCTTCCATGTCCTGGCCACTATGACTAGTGCTGCTATGAACATCAGTGTGCAAATATTTTTTTCAGATATGGGTTTTCAAGTCTTTTGGGTAAATATCCAGTAGAGGGATTGCTGGATTATATGGTAGATCAATTCTTAGTTTTTTGAGGAACCTCCATACCGTTTTCCATACCACTTCTCCCTTTTTCAATTCCTATCTCTCTCCCTGTCCCAAGCCCAACTTAAAATCCCTTTTCTCCAAGAATTTACCTCTGGCTGAACTCTTCCCAGCTTTCCTTGCAAATAAGTTCTTCCTTTATAGAAAGGACATTGGCTCTGGAACTCTGGCAACACTGGGGTTGAAAATTGAACAAAAAAAGTTGAGATGAGGCCTTCCCCCACCGATAGCGGCTGGGAAACTTTGGCAAGGCTCACATGCACACAGCGGGGAGAGAGGGAGAATGGAAACGTACTGGGCCTGGGGAAACCCATTTATAGTTGAAAGAGAATGTCTTTGCATGGGGCCCTGGATGGTTAGAGAGGAGGTTCTTCCTAGCAATCAAGCTACTTCAGAAGAGAGAGTGAAGCTAAAAGGCCACAGCTACTCCGGAGGAGCTTAAAGCTGTTGTCATCCTTGGAGGGCAGGACAAACCACCTGCATTAGCCGGAAAAGCCATGATCACTGAAAGGCTTGGACCATCTAAATTTGGCTGAACAAGCTGCAAACACTTAGGTCAGGGATTAGCAAATATGGCCTGCAGGCCAAGTACAGCCCAACACTTGTGTTTGTACAGCTCAGGAGCTAACAATGAAGGGTTTTTACACTTTCGAATGGTTGGGAAAAAAGTCAAAACAAGAATACTATTTCATGACACATGAAAATTATATGAAATTCAAACTTCAGTTTCCATAAGTAAAGTTTTACGGGAATATAACTATGCCCCTTTGTATTATAGCGGCAGAGTTGAATAGTTACAACAGACACCATGTGTTCTGCAAAGTCTAAAGTATTTACCGTCTGTATCTTTACAGGAAAAGTTTGTTGACCTCTCATTCAAAGGAGCAGATAACCTTGGGGAAGAAGAGGAAGAACCCTGGAATTTGGAAGTCGCTGGCAGCAAGGGAGGCTGAGGACTTTAAGTCAGATACAATGTAGTTGTCACCAGAGTCCTTGACTGTGTCCGAGGCTTTGGCGATCTGGGAAGCAAGGTCACACTGGGGCCCTGGCACACATATTTACAACAGCTGCTGTTCTCTATGGCTTGTACATGTTTCTGAACTGGGCAGAAGATAAGAATAGGGGTAGCAAATAGGTGAGTATTACAAAAGAAGAACCGTATGATGCCCTGAGGTCTGAGGATTTCCAGGCCTGGGGCAAAACCACTTCTTATCCACTCCTCTGCCCTCAAGGAAGGGTTTGCTGCAGGACTGTCCTTCCAAAGCCAGGGGAAGCCACCACCAAGGAAGGGAGCCGAGTGCAGTGATGACTCCCAGAAATGGGGCCTCTGGGAGCTTTGGCCTCTGGGTTAAGAGCATGTCTATCTTGGAGATGACCAGAGACCCCAAAAGAACCTACTGATGCTCTTGACTGTGGATCATGCCAAACCAAATCTACCAAACATTTGAGAAGAGATGAGCTTTGCCGTCTCTCTGGCTAGCATCTGCTTCTTTCCCTTACTTACCTGTGCCAACCTCTCAGTGTGGAATGCCATTTCCCTCTTCTGTGTCCGCAAACCTCCCTTCCTCAAGATCCTGTCCAACACTCACTTCCTTCCGTGCTCCTTTCCTGTCTAACTCCATCCCCACTAAAGTCACAAAGGACAGAACTGAGCAGGAGGCTTGTAGATCCTCAGCAATAACCCCTTCATTTGGGTGAGGAGGGAGAGGACACTTGCCCAACGTCCCACAGGGTGCAGCGGGCAAAGCCAGGGGTGGAAGCCTGGTCTGCAGATTCTCTGTCTTGTGCTGTTTCCATCCCATCTCTCAGCTTCTGGATGCTCTAGATCTGGGGCTCCTAGTTCTGCAAATAAATCCTTCCTTTGTTCTCGCAAGTGGGTGGGCACATGTATAGTCTTCATTCCTTTCCTGCGTACACTTCCATCCCCAGCTAGACTATAACAGGTGGGAAGCAGAGACGATGTGTTCCCCTTTGTAAGGTCATCCACACCACTGAACACCAGCAATCCTTGCTGACACTGTGAAACTCCGAGCTGGGTTAGACTTCCCAGATTTCTCACTCTAGAAGGCAACTCAGTTTAGTGGAAGAACACAGGTTCTAGAATTAGAAAGATTTGGGTTTGACCGTGCCCTCTGCCACTTATTAGCTTGGGAGACCTTGGGTAAATTACTTAAATACTTCAAACTTTTTTTTATTCTCAAAAAACTAAGGATATGCATATCCGCATTGCAGTGTTGTTGAGGAATAAATGAGGTGACAGATGTGAAATGCTTAGCACAGGGCTCAGCACATAGGAAATGCTCCAAATATTCTCCTTCCCCTCTCCGTTGTGTTCTGAGGCAGTGGGGGTGGGGGAACTGCCTTCTTCTCCACAGTATCAGGGACCAGGAAATTTCTTTGGAATCCTGAGATAGCAATGGGCACCGATTCCATGCCAGCTATTGATAAGGGGCATAGGGACTATCATGCCACTGAACCTGGTTTGATTCAAATGAGAAGATGCAAAAGGGGTTGAGTTCCGAGCTATTCCTCCCTGGGAGTCCGGATGTCTTGGGATAGGTAGCTTGATCTGTCATTCAGGAAGCTGGGTTCGGTCCTTATTTGAGGTTGAGGGTACAGATTGGCTGGAAAATTCTCAGACGTGTATTTGTACAGGCGATTTATGCTGTAGTCTTTGTTATGTCACTATTTGCATAGGTCCTTTTTTATGTCTAGGTCTCCGCTTCCCCATCCTTACAAGGAGTGGATACGTCTATCAGCTCTTTGCCATTTGAGCTTGGAGGAGCGCTGAACGAGTCCAGCGAGGACTCCCTCCTTCCCCCGCTAAAGCCAAAGTCGTGGTGAGTTTATCAGTCTGTTGTTTAAAGGAAGAGTTCCATGACTGCAAAATTTTGAAATCCGCTGTTCTCAAGGGTTCCTTTCATCTCTCAAGTTTGTTTCAGACCGAGCCCCACAAGGCTGTGACCTCACCTCTCCACCAGATGGCAGCAACCTGCATGCTGCTTCAGGTGCCAGGCTATGACGACAAGTACAAAGCGTTCAAAAAAAGATCTCAGGGAAGGGACTAGGAGGACGTCAGCGCCAGCTCTGGAGATAAGTAAATAGGTCGAGGTGACCCTCTGAGAGCGACTTCCTGGTAGAGAACCCCTGGGCATCTGTGGCTGTAAATACTCCAAGTGTCCCGTCCTAACCACCGGCCAAACTGGTGCTACCCCTCTCTTTGCCAGGTGGGAGATCGCCACCCAGATCACCGTTAACTCTTCCTTAAACCAGGAGGCTCCCGGGAGACTGGATACTCACCTTTGGCAGCCCGAGGTCAGTTGGAAGCTCTCCCCCAGCTGTTAATGAATTAATAAGACACAGAGGAGACACCAGAGTCTCTTTCTGAGGGCCCAGAAGTTTCCTTTTAATTTTCTTAAACACTCGCGAGGAGCAAAATTAAATGTAAGAGGCTGACAAGCACTTGGGGAAGGCTTGACCTTCCATCTTGCGGATGTTCTCCATGAATGAACAGACCTGAAAAGAGCAAGTGTTGCGCACACAAGTTGGCCCATTCATTCATCCGACAATTATTAGGCACCTACTGTGTGTCGTCCTGAGCTAGATGATCCAGGGGACTAGGAGATGAATCAGACACAGTCCTTTATAAAGAGACTAATACAACTTAGTCCATATGATAGGGGATCAGGTCATATGTACTGAAGCGTTTTTCTTCTGTGTTTTTCTTCTTCCTTCAAGTTTTTGTTCCTTACTGTTTGGTTTAGGTCAAAACTTAAATGATAAGGCCATGAAATGGGGAAAGAACAAGGGAAGGAGTGGTTAGAAGGAAGCTGGAGACAGCTCAAATGTTTGCCATTAGGCTCCGTAAAGTGGAGTGTAGAATTGGCTATGCTGTCTGTTACTGATGTGTACAGATCTTAAAGCAAAGCATTTTTCCCACTTCTTGCCATCAATTTTCCTGGAGAATTTGTGATCCTAGCTTGACCCTGTTTCATCTTGCAAATGTACACTGCCTGATTCTTTAAATAGCCTTAAAAATAATACTTAGTGATCTATACTTTTTTCTTTTAAATAATAGAGACATGTAAAGAATGGAACAGAATAGACCATAATGCCATTGCCCACAGAAATACTCTGTAAAATATATAAGCATCATTAAAAAATGCAAACAGTACAGAAAGATAAATAATGAGAGGTGAAACCCTTCCCACTCTATTTCTCCCACAATTTCTCTCCTCCCAAATCACCACTGTTAGATTGCTTAAATTTCCTTCCAGAAGAAAGTTGTGCATTCAGTAGCACATATAGGCCTCCATGAGCATGTCCTCTGCTGTTTTGATTATTGACACAAAAGGTATCACACTGCTCTGCACTTTGCTGTTAACACTTATTGAAATATCTCGGACATGTCACCACAGTAGCACATACAAACCCAAACCATTCTTTTTAATAGCTACATCCTTTTCCCTGGTATGGATCTATCGTGTTTTGTGTCACCAGTAGGCTTCTTTACAACTTGTTGGTGGTTTTCATGTATTTTGCCGTTGCAAACAAAACCACAATGCATGCTGCCCGATTTTTAAAAGGGCCTGGTGATCTCTGCACAAGATTTCTGTACAGGGCAAAAGAGTTGTGCCCAGGGGCTTAGGAAATAACTTTTGGGGTGGGGGATGGCAATGCTTGAGCCCCCAGAGCTGCCCAGAGGCGTCCTACTGTGAATGTGTGTCTTTGACTTCTTTGGGGAAGTTGCGACTCCACCTTCTATCTCTGCCAAGCTGGCATGGCTGCTGCCAGGCTAGCCATCCGAGCCTGGCTGCCTTGGGATGGAGTCCCTGTACCTCACAGCTGTTTGCTGGATTGGTGGATAGGCTCCCTGGAGCTCTTGGCTCAGGCCAGGGTTGCTCTGCTTAGCTGGTGGTGTTCACCGCCTCATGGTGCTGCTCTGAGATTCACAAACAAACAGGAAGCCAATCCACTTCCTGCTTACTGGGGCAGGTCCCCAGTCCTTATCACCCAGTTAGCCCAGAGGAGAAGAGGCAGCCCAGGATTCACAAGGCAGCTTCCTGGCAGAGGTGGTGGGGGAATTCTGGGTCCCACTACCAGGACAGGCTCCCCAGCCCTGCACCCATTTGCCCAGCTGGGACAGCCTTCCTGAGAATCAAAGTTAGGCTCAGATCTCTCTGGGGAAGCCTGCTCTGATAAATCCCACCCTGTTTGGACCTCCTAACCCCTTTGGTTCTGAGATGGAGTTCTAAATTTGTACTAAGCAGGACTCCAGGTGTTTGTAGCGGGAGACTGTTTTCTCCCTGGAGGCAGCACTGATCTTTTCTTCTGCCTTTTCCCAGGACTCACCCAGCAGGGTGCTCTCTGCTCATGGAAACACTACACGTGTTTGTAGACTGAATGACTGACCACTTCCAAAAGGGGTACCAGGGAACAAAAGAGACAGAAGAGGTTGCAACCACGGCTCATGGTGGGGCTAGAAGGCATCGCTACTTGGGGCCAGGGGGCAGCTGAATGGGTGAGAGCAGTGGGGACAGTTCCAAGTGTGAAACAGAGGTATGACTGGGACAGAAGCCAAAGATGAGAGCTACAAATATTCTGTCTAGTCGACAAGTCCTGAAGGTCCCCTAAGTCCCATGGGAAATTAGCTCCCTGCTTTTCAATCGGTAATCAGTTAGTTACTGTATACATTATACAGAGGGTGTCCGTTTTTAAAGAATTAGAATTTTTTTTAAAAACATAGTCAATATAAAAACAATGCTGAGTATATTTAATCCTTTGTGGTGACTCAGAGCGTGCAGTAGGATACTGCCATGCCTAGAGCAATCATTAGGACTATCAATTACTTTAGAGAACATTAGCCTTGGGCCCAGCAGCCTACAGTGAGTCACTGTCAGTTGCTTGTAAAACAAAACAAAACAAAACAAAATAAAACTCTGATATCAACTTGTTTAGTTGCCACTGTTCTCTTTTTTAAGAAAACTGGGCACAGAAACCAAACTTAAAAACAATCATGGCTCTGAAACTCCAAAAGCCCAGTTATCTCTCTTTTGCAGTTGTTTGGGCTTCAAACGAAAGCTTCTCTCGTAAGCATCTGGGATGCGGAGAAGCGTGAGCCTTGTGGTTGGAGACCAGCAGGTAAAGGGAGTGGAGACTCACTGGTGGGCCAGGCTAGGGGCTGAGGTAGAACATGAGCAGCAAAAGCTGCCTGGTAGGAGAGACCTTCAGAAAGGTTAGAGGGCGGGGAGAGAGTGCAGAGCTCTCAGAGCTGCATCTCCAAAGCTGAGAGAAGACAGTACAGACCAGAAAACAGCAGCTCTGCAAGTCCCCTAACACCCCAAAGGGCATTAATAACGTGGGTCACACAGGTGGGTTGAGAGATGACCCTGGTGGCTGTTCCAGGGACGTGTGAAGTTCTAGTGCTCCTTGATCTTCACCTAACTCCATATCCAGTCTTCATAGCATCCCCGGTGGGGAGTTTGGCTCCCAGGTGCCCTGAGCAGTTTCCAAAGCTTCAACCCACAGCTGTAGAAGGGTGTTCACTCCAGAAGCAGAGAAGGAAGAGCCTAATAGAGATGGGTCATGATGAGGGCAAGGCTGGGCCCAGTAGTGAAGGACACAAACTGTAGCCCCCAAGACTGGCCACAGGCTGCTAGCCCTCCCAACATGCAAGCAGCCCCACCCAGTCTCAATGGGACAGTGAAAGGTGAGTGGAAACCTCAGGTTAAAAATACTCAGTCTTGTTGTAAAGATAAAGAACAGGAAGGAAGTGTGGGGAGGCAAGGCAGAATAGACACACACACACACAAAAACCAGAGAAGGAGAATGAGATGTTATTAAGGGCTGGAAGCTGATTAGGTAGAACCGGTGAGGAATATCCTCTAGGCACCTAAGGGGGCTGCTTGGAAGGGGATGGGGTCAAGGGCATGGTTCAGGCAGGCCCTCCCAGAGAAATGACTTGGACCCACTGAGACCCGATTTCAGATCCCCTCAATGAGCACTGGCCCAGGAATGGAGTAGGCAGGCAGAGGGCCTGCCCCAGAACAGTGGGGCTTGAGTGACCAGAGGGGAGCCTGCCATGCCTGTCGTTCTCTCTGGGGGGGAGAGAGCCACATGAGCTGGCAGACCCTCGGCCCTGGGCAGGGTGGAAGGGTGTTCAGCTCATCTTAGGAACAGCAGCCACTCTCGTGGAGGAGAGGGAGAACAGTGAGAAGCCTGAGTGAGGTGGCACTGACTCCACACCACAGAGGTTATGATCAGGGCTCTGAATCCAGGATGCTGAGTTTGACTCCTGACTGTCACTTACTAGCTGCATGACCTTGGACTACCACGTAACTTCTCTGTGCTTCAGATTCCTCCTCTGTAAAATGGAGACACCAGTAGTGCCGACCTCATGGCATTGTGGTGAGGATTAAGTGAGCTAATATACCCAGTACCTGGTAACTAGTAATTGCTTTTTAAGTGTTAGCTATTGGAGGTAGAGTAGGGGGTAGTGCAAGTGATGGGTAGGAAAGAAGTTCCTAACACCACACGTCAGTGTAACAGCCCTTCAGAGAGAACCTGCCACCACGCCAGGCTAAGAAGGCACAGAGAAAGGAGGGTATAAAGAGAAATAAGATACAGGCCCAAGTGTCCAGGAACTGATATCTTAGGAAGGATACAAAGAACTGAACAATCGCATTTTAGCGTAATATCAGAGAGTTTCGTACCAAGTGCTAGGACACAGAGAAGAGAGATGGAGTAAGTGGCTTTCTCTGACTTCAGTGTTAGGCAGGAACCAAGTGAGCTGGTGTTGGAGGTTAATTAGTATAATTCAGCAGACCGAGAAGAGGAAACATAGTATTCGAGCTCCTGGCTGGTTGGCTGAGAGTGACCAATTTGGAAAGGTCAGCAGGGCCTGGCCTTGCAACACTCAGCCCAGAGTTCACACTTTATCCTGTAGGCGTGAGGCAAGTGGAGAGACTAGAAAGAGAGACCCAAATCAGACTTGTGTATTTGAAAGATTTCTCTGGCAGAAATGTGGAGGAGAAATAAGAAGAGAAGAGAATGGTGGCAGGGAGCCCAACTGGTTAGGTGGCCTAGCAGTGGTCAGGGACAGAGATGATGAGGAGAGAACCCTTAAAAAGTGGACTAATTTGGAAGGATGACAAGAAGGGAGCAGGGGAGACTGATTCTGTGGTTTCTAGTCTGGGTAACTGAGCATTTAGTGGTGTCCTTAATGGACATAGGGAAGAAAGGTGGAGAAGTGAGCTTTACAAAGAAGGTTTTAGAAGTGAGCTCGAGGTAGCCAAGATGGCCAGGAGGGCCTGGAGATAATAGGAATAGTAGGTGCAGTGACAGAAATGAGGTGGAGTTACAAAGACTCCTGTCAGATGAGTCAAGGAAGCTTTACGATTATTTTAACACATGGATGGACACTGAGTCGCAAGCCATGTGTGCCATGTGGTGTTTCCTGCGGGGAGCACAGAAGTGTACCAGAGAGCTGACAGGGCTCCCTCGCTCTTTAGTTCATGGCTGGAAAGTGGCAAAGTGTCACAATATACATTGCCTGGTTAAATGTTACAGATCGTATCATCTAACTTAAGCTAAATTCACCTTCGCGAAATGGACAAAATGAGTCAAAAACATTCCTGCACAGAAACTGCAGACCATAGATCACCCACATTCAGGAAGCAACGAGCACACAAGAAAATGTCAAAGCTGGCACTTCTCACATGAGCCCTTTGTCAGCCCCATCCTAAGGTTGAAACAGTGACAATCTGATCAGGTCTGACATGATGACAGCCACAAACCTTTTTTTGTAATTTGTAATGATCAAAATGACTATCTGAAATATGAAGTTACACTTCTACCATTGTTAAAAACGAACTTCACCCCAAGTATATATTGCGCTTGAGATACTAATGACATAGGACCTGTACACAATTTATAAATAATCAAATATATATAAAGGGTTCATGCTCACAGTTTATTACTGATGAGTTGTAACTTCTCAGTATGGGAGTTGTCATCTCACATGGGATCTGATTTGGGCAAAAATTCTTCAGTCATAGGTTTCGGGTCCCAGGGAAGGAACTGGTTTCCTACTTTATCAGTTCTACACATCTGAAATACTATGTATTTCATTTACCTCTTAGAACAAAGGATGCTTGTATTGTAGAGCATGGCCTCGATGGCTCACTTCTCTTTCATCGCCGTGGTTCTTCTCTTCTTTCTGGGGTGAGGGAATGACTAGTTGAGCTCCCTGGAGAAAGGCATTAAGTAAATACAAGGCGTTGCTGAAGTTATTGTTACTATCATTAAAAGCACTAATAGGCAACAGTGGTGAACGCTGCTCCAAGGGGTTCTCATAAGGAACCAGGTGAGAGGTTTCTAAACACATCCAACCATTCAGCTCTTACATCCCGGGAACCCAGGGGCCTTCTGATATCTGAGTCCTGTGGGGCATAGAGATTGCTGGGGCTTTGGCAAATTGAAGGCCCCAAAGAATGGAATTGTCATTCTCTGAGGAGGACAGAGCTCACCTCCTGCTAGACAGAACCCAAGACTGAACAGGACCAGCGACTGATTGAGGCCAACATTCCATCTGTCAGCCCAGGAGCCAACGCCATGGAGCTAATGCCTACGCCAGAGACTTCACTCCCTTCACCCGCTGCAGACGAAGTGGGGAGAACATACGCACATAACATTTTCACATTAAATTAATTATTTTTACTTTTTCAAAGCACATTTATGTAAAGACGGTAGTAAGGTAGCCGCAATTTATTTCCAACACTTATTCATTGAGCACCTGCCCTGCATGCAAGATGTCATACTAGGCACTATGGGGATATGAAGATAAATGACACCTCAGCTTGCTGATGATCCAGTGGGCAAAGATGCACATAACCACTGTGTGGGGTGGGCACAGGGGGCTGAGAGGAGACAAAGAGAAGCCCACGTTCCAAGGTAGGGCAAGGGTCAGGCATGGTCATGGAGGCAATGACATCTGGCCTGGTCCTTAGAAGCTGCGAGGGTCTGGCCAGGTGGAGATGGAAATGACATTCCCAAAGAAGCACTGAAGCCCTAGAATGGAAAAGCATGGGATCTATATGACCCCCAGTGGGAAGATACTTTCGGCGGGCATCTAGAAAGTGAAGAGGAGTGGGGTTGGTCATAAAATGGATTAGGAACACTTTAAACATCCACATGCTGGACTACAAGGTCCAGAGTTTATCTTCAGTGAGTGATGGGGAGCCTTGGAAGGTTTTGGAGCAGGTGAGGCAGCAAATCCAAAGAAGTTAAAAACAAAACAAAACTTGCTCAGTGTCCTCTGACAAATTAGGTTGTTGCCCAGCCAGGACCTTAATTCAGATTTGTATTGACACAGGTAAAGCTCCCAGATCTCACACTGATCAGACAAAGCTGGGTCTGTGGGAAAGCGCTCCAGGCTAGGGGCGGGCAACCTGCTTCTCTGGGAAAGCCTGGAGCCTGAGTCTCCAAGTCCCTGGGTGTCCTGTCTGCTGCTGGCTTGGGCCTTGTTGAGCTGAATCTTCTCATAGAATCTGGGTGGTGGACGAGCCGGTGACTGAACTGAAGTCTTTGGGAACCTAACTGGGTTGGGCTGGGAATGGCAGAGTGTGGGATCACAGCAATAAAATGAAGGGAGAGGAGCCCTTGGAGTGTCTTGGGGTGTGAGGTACACAGGGCGTGGGGCCTTGCATTCCAGGATGGTTAAGACGCCGCAGCTGATGATTATCATTATTATTCCCTCTCTGGCTTTGCCGAGCTTTCATCCTGCAGGACCCTGTCTTGCTGGCCCAGTGTCACCAACTAGCAAGGCCTCCTGGGGTGGGGTGGGGTGGGGCAGGCGGCTTCTGGCTGCAAGGGAACACAACGTGACTGGATTTCTTCCCCAGTTTGCTTACAGAACTTCGGAGTGCCGAGCAGCTTCCTAATCCTAGAATTATGTGCAGAACTTCTCAAGGGAGAAACTGAGGCACAGAGCCAGGGAATGATTTGAGCGAGGTGCTGTGGGAGAGACCACTCTCCCTCCCTTGCCGTTCCCTATTCACAGACTATGCTTATCCTTCCCCAATTGGGGCAGATCTTGTCAGCCTGGAGGGGAGCCAGGGAAGGTGTGGATTCTAGAAGAGAGAACTGGGCTGGGGCCAGGCCAGCATAGCTGGTACCCTCCTTGCCAGACGCTGTGGCATCATGAGGTCAGGCTTCTGGTTTCGTGTCTCTCTGGAAGGTCCTGCCTCCTGCGTGGATCTTCCCCCAAACTCCCAAGGGAGGCCAGACATGCAAAGTGCCTAGCTCTCTTGCATCAGAGGCCACACTCAGCATCACCAGAGAGGAAGAGCCTGGGTCTTGTAAAGATGGGCCAGGCCCAGGGGCGGAGAGCCAGACACTGGCTCAGAGACAGAGAAAGGTGTGTGTGTATGTGCGCACACGCACAATTGCTAACACCAGGCTTCCAGTGGTGACACATCTGCCTGCTAGGATGAGATCAAGTAAGAAAGACCAAAAGGAAAAGTTATTGACACCCCGATGACTGGGTTGGGGGCTCAGTGGAATCCTACAAAACATAGAGACCCTGTTGGACAGTGGGAACCCCAAGGAGAAGGGAGGGAGAGACCCAGCCTGTAGTTGCTAATGTCACCTTCCCCACTATTTGCTGTCCACCTAGAGAGCAGCAATATTGGGAACATTTTTTGACGGAAAGTGAAAGTGGGAAAACACAGAAGAGTAGACTGAGGAAGTTGGACCAGATAAAACAGTAAACAGAGCTTCAGAGGCCTTAATAAGCTCTCACACCCATAATGCCTCCCCGAGCCAGCCAACCAGACAAGAATTCATTTACCGAGTGTTTATTAAGCAGCTACTATATGCAAGCTACTCTACTTGGAGCTATGGGTGTAGATGCCTAAGACATGGCCTCTGCCCTCAGGAGGCTCTCTCCTTTTTGGTTTCACTCCCCCTCCACACAATACACCACCAGAAACTTGAGGCATCTTCTTCCTCCCTGGCCAGGTTTGGCTGTGGCAGTACTGGCCCCTGCTTCTGTTCCTATAGCCAGCTCTCTGAATTCACACAGAAGCAACAATCAACTAGAATTCTTGCTGCTTTTTTGATGTCCACCCAGGTAAAACATTCAGCTGTCAGCCACAAAAGTCCTCTTGAGCTTACCACTATGATTACGCTGCTCCAAGATGCAATATTTTCCACCATCTTCTGGATCAAATATAGCCTGTACAGCCTCTGCCTGTTTGCCTTCTCTTATTGGTGAGCCAAAGAACCTGCAGTGTCTCCCTGTTGCTTATCAGATACTATTTGAGCTTTTAGGCTATTTTCCAGGGCTGTCCCACACATTTCTAGCTGTTATTATTATTACCCAACAGTGTCCCCTCCCAAGCCCAGCATGTCAACGTTTGTAGCATCACTCTACATCTGAACAAGAGTAAAGAACTCTTTAAGGGGATCACTTCCACATTTATAGTTAATTTACTCAACAAACATTTAATGAACAGCTGCTGCGTACATGGCGCTGTGACAGGTACTGAGATGGCTCTGATGGTGACTAGAACAGACATGCCTGTCCTGGGGGAGCCCATGCACTAGCAGGTAGGACAGACAGTAATAACGAAAGTAATTCGTTATCAGTAGTGAGACTGAATGACCAGCCAGGGTTCCTGAGAGTCTCCCACTGCAGCCGTGTAGAGCTCTTTCACTTCCTGCCTGCATGCTTCACAGAGCTGAGTGTGCCTTGCTGGAGAGGAACGGAGAATGTTCCAACAGGATGTCCACCCAAAAGGCACCATCCCCAATCTGTTCTCCCCCGGGGTGAGGTCCCTCCCTTCCCGAATACTGTCTCCTAGGGAAGTGATGCAAGAAGCAGGGACGGAATTTAAAGAGCCTAAGAATTCCACATAGAAACAAACCCTTTGGGCAATGACGTTGAGAAAAGGCACTTTACAGTGCCACTGTATTGGAAATATCAGGTCCTGAACCCCCTCCAGAAGCAGCCACAGTGTTGGGTATGAAATCCACTCCTCTGTTCTCTGAAAACACTGCCCATGACAGGTCCCTTGTCCGCCTGTGTCTCATTTTGAAACTTGTCCATAAATGAAAGCTCTAACACCTCATGCAGTTGCTGGGTGTTGAGTCAGTGTTTAACCACTATAATTGGTAGGAAAGTCTTGCAACTGCCTAACCAAGACGAGACGCTACAAATTCCACCCTCTTGCTTGTCCACCCCCTTCTGCAGAATGGTGAAAACTAGGAAAAGTTATCAACTATTCCCTACTCTAAACGCTCCAGAAAAACTTCTATAAAACTGACATGGATCAGTTTTATTTGGATCTGATGCCCTTCATTCTCTCTAAATGTCAATATTCCATATGGAAATTTTTTTAGAGGATGTGATTGGGGGAGAGAAGAGAGAGCTCCAACGTGTTGGAATACAGCCTCCTGGGTGCTTTCCTGGGGCCCTCTTCTGGGTGAGGTTCTGTCTCCACTTGGCACCTCTGTCACCTGGGGGTGATATTCCTGGTTGTGGAACTGGAATGGGTCCCAAGAACTGGAACTGGAACTGGAATGCTAGGGGTCATGGGAGGGCTGTGCTTCTCAAGCGCAGCAGTAAAGCCTTCCTTTTCAGGTGTTCCTAGTAAAAGTGAAAGCGGCTTGAGCTCTAAAATGAGAAGGGCATTAGAAGAACAGAATTTTCAAAGGCTTCTGCCCTAAATTTGTGGGAGTTTCCTAAATCAAGGGACAAATCACTACATCAGAAAGTTTCTCTCTTTTCTTCCTTCCTTCCTTCCTTCCTCTCTTCCATTCCCCTTTTCCTCTTCCTAGCTTTTCGTCTTCCCCTTTTACACTCTCTCTCTCTCTTTCTCTCTCTCATCCCCCACCTTCCTCCTCTCCCTGTCTTTCTCCTCCAGAATCTAAAACATCAAGTCCCTACAAAAGGATGTCTTTGTCCCAGCTGCAGAGCCATCTCCTGAACACTTTCCTCTTCTCTCGTCCAGCCTCAATTCTGCCATCCTTTCAGGTTGAGCTAAAGTCTAATGTCTTTCGTGCCACCCTTCCCATCTAGTCAATCTCTGGTCCAACCCTCCTTTCTCTGAATTCTCATTTAATTCCATTAAACTTTGTGTCTTGGGATGATTATATCATGTCTCATGTTCCTCAGCTGTTTCATGTACATGAATCTTGTCTCCTCAACCAGATTATAAACTTTCAGAGGGCAGAGGCTGTTCCCTTCTTTGTGGAGTCTTTCCACACACTGGACACAGTGTCGGGTATGTAATAGACCTTTATAGAGACCTTCATTGGCCTTTTGTTTCTCATTAAACATCAGAGAATTCACACAGAAAAAAAAAAACATTCCAACATTCATAAGCCTTTATTTGAGTGGAGTAATCATCTTTATACAACATCAGGTAATTCCTTCTGGAAAGAACCCTGTATCTGAGGTATCTGTGGGAAAGCCCTCGGGGTGAGTTGGGAGGCTTGGGAGGCACATCTGACTCAGTGTCATGGAATTCATTACATGAGTGCAACGACTGTGGGGGAACTTTAGCTCAAGATGATCCCAACATTGGTGTGCACATTAGAGAGAAACCACAAGTCCAAAGAATGTGGGAAAGCCTCCCCCGTGATCTTCACCAACCAATACCAGAGAATTCACCCTAGAGTGAAGAGTAGCGTAGACACGGGGATACGATGGCAGACATGGCTCCTGTCTTTGTAAGGCACATGAAAATGCATTCCCAGTTGAAGAAATTGAGACATGAAGAGGAAACATTATATACCATGGCTACAATGAGAATATTGCAAAACTTTTTCTTTTGGAACGTCAAATACTTCCATGTTTGAGTTCCTTTGTCTTTGTCCCTCACCAGGGAAGAGAAGGGAGGGGATGTTATGGATGGAGAAAAAGCCTGGAGGGGCTGTATCACTGGTCCAGGGCTCACTAGCAGTCAGAATAAGAGCTCTAGTCTCTGGAGACCTTTAGCTGATGTGCTGGGACCATGCTGGTGGTAAGAGAGACCAAAAGTGAAGAGAGCTTCTGTGCCCTCAGCTAGCTTATAGTCCAGGGAGGGAACAGATGGGTCCTTTAAATAGGAGAACAGCTTTAAAAGGAATGAAATAAAATGCAGCAGAGGCATAGGAAAGGAACCCTAAGTTCCTTGGGAGAAAGTAGGAAAGACTTCACAGAGGAGGTATTGTTTGAGCCAAGACATAAAGAATGAAGATTTTGCCAGACCAACGAGTAAGGAGAGGGTGTTCAGGTGGAAGAAATAGCACACGCAAAGGCATGGAAATAAAGTGAGGCATGACCTGTTGAGGATCCTGGAGAAATTCAGTATGTAAAGCGGGGAGAGGGAGTGGTTAGGCAGATAACATGAAGCCACTGAATGTCTTGCAAAGTAGTTCAGATGTCCCTCTAGGCAACAAGGAGCTGTATTAGTTTCCTAATGCTACTATAACAAATTACCACCAACTTAGTGGCTTAAAACAACACAGATTTATTCTCTTACAGTTCTGGAGCTCAGAAGTTTCACAAGGCCAAAAGCAATGTGTTCTTTCCAGAGGCTCTAGGGGAGAGTCAGTCTTTGCCTATTCCAGTTTCTACAGGTGGCCCACATTCCCCAGCTAAGTCCCTCCCCCATCATCAAAACCATCAATCACATCGTTCTGACCTCTGCTTCCATGGTTGCATCTCCTTCTCTGAATTTCAGATAAACAATGAACAACTTTAGGATAAGTATGTCTCAAATATTACTATATGTTTAATACTACTTTGTTAACCAAATTATTTGATTAACCAGAGCATTCCATTCCCCAACTTCATCATATAACACTTTACTGTATGTTCTTTGATGCATCTACAAAGTAGATTGGTAATAATCTCTGAAAGTTCTAGTACCTTCTTATAGGTGTCATTGTTTATACAGTAGTAACAAAGAAAAGGAAGACAGAATATGGTTCTAGAGGAATGTCAAGGGTCAGAAGAATGAGAACTGGTCCCTCTAACATCACTGTCATGAATGGTGATGGGTTTTCATCTGCCCAACTCTGAGATTCAGACAAGCTCAGTTCCCCTGCTCTGGCTCTCACCTGCCCTCTTCACTAATGGGGAACATCATCCCTACAACTCCATGACCTAAGGACTCCCAGGATACCTATCCATTTAAGTATACTGAGATTTTTTTGTTTTGAAAAAAGGTGCCATACAATACACACTCTATTTGCTGTCTTTGACCTTGACTAGGATAATGATGAAGACTCTCACCATCTTTGGGATGCAAATGACAGTCTGTTTTTGGATCAATGTGTAAAATTTGTAGTGACACACATAAATGAAAGAACGATTGAAATCTGCAAGGCTTGTCACTGTTGGCACTAAGGTTCCCTCAAGACTTTGGCTTCCAGGCTCCATCCCAGGTGACTCCCCCATTCTAGAATGACCATCCTCTTTTTACTTCCATTGAGCCCTTGCTCTAAATTTCCTTCCTTCATCTATGCGGGGTAGACAACTGAAGTCCTCCAATTTACCTTGTTTGTAGGCCAAGGCTCAATCCTTCCAGTTAGGGCTTTACAGAGACTGAGCACTTCCTGGTCATCTCCAGGCCACTCTCTGCTGCAGCATGTTGTTCAACCTACTGCTCTCAGGTAGGACTTGAGTTTTCACATCAAA
The DNA here is from genome assembly GCF_902729225.1 of Pteropus medius. Taxonomy (NCBI): domain Eukaryota; kingdom Metazoa; phylum Chordata; class Mammalia; order Chiroptera; family Pteropodidae; genus Pteropus; species Pteropus medius. Next base: position 4,698,227 of record NW_024345479.1, on the reverse strand, counting down.
ATTGTTTAGCTATCTTGTGGTGGCCGATTTCTACATTTTTGAACTTACCCCATTTAAACACCTTATCAGAGTTTCTAAATAAATGCAAAAGATTCTAACAGTTTAGGAAGCCCTAAAGGAGCCCTGGATACTATCTGCTCTGTAGGGTGAACTAACGCGCTGAGCCAATGGCAGCAGGCCCAACTGCACAAGAACTGCCTGTGTCCTCTTATCCCTCCTTTCTTCTAGAAAAAGGTGGCCCTCAGGGGCCAGAGAAATTAATGACTTAATGCCTACAAAGCTCTAAGAACAACTTACTGCAGATAAGGTCTCATTATCTTTAATTGTTATTATTGTTGTTATTGTTCTTAACCCAGCCCCTGTGAAAAGCTGCCACAGCTCCGTTAATGACCTCAGGTCAGGGGTTTAATTAATAACCTCCTCTGAATGTCAGAGGCCCCAGGCACCATGTTGCCACCCCCACATCCGGGCCCCACCTCCTTTGAGCTCCGCCCACAGGGTCTCAGCTCTGCAGCTTCCTCCCACCTTTGCTGCCCTTCCCCGATAATCTCACAAACCTCCTTTGATCTTCTTCCCTTTTTTGCAGTTTCCTAGCCCTCCAACACATTTCTTTTGGTGTCTAAACAGTGCTCAAGAATCAAGCTTTTTGGGGGTCATGAAAGCAAAGAAGGGGTTCCCTGAGCCCCACCCTTCCCCCGCTTACAGTCTCCACTTCCTGCGCTGCATCCCAGGTCTCCCATCCCACCTCCGTGAGAACTTCCGGATTGTTCCTCAGGTGGTGAGGCCGGTTGGGTAGGGTGGCTGGTTTAGGGTTACGAAGTTTGGCTCTAACTCACAGCCCCCGTAGTTGCCTTCTTTAATTAATTAATTCCCATTTTTACAAAACCACCTCTTCCATTGGACCTCAGTGCATGCCTCTGGGGCATATGTCACATCAATTACAGACAACAATTAAGCGTGCTGCATAAAAGAATCTGTGAGCCTCTTCAGACTCAAACACAATTTGGGCCTAACTGCCTAAGAGTACTCTGCTGTAGACAGACTCTGAGGCAGAGCCCTCCAAGGGAGGAACTGGGCTTCAGAGGTCCACTTAAAGATAGGAGATGTTCTCCTGCTGGGTCCTTGCCCTCAGCTGTCCATGCTCCCTAACCCCAAGGTTCCTGTCTGCCTTTGCTTAGGTATCCAAGAAGCTAAGCTGTTACAGGTGGTGTGGCGGCATCGCTTCCTTAGGACCAATGTCTCTTAAATTCCAACGTCTACCTCCCCACTGTCCTAACAGGCCATACTGTCCTAACTGGCCATCTTGCATGGATAAAGATGAATCTCAGGTCCTCTAACAATAGCATGGAGACTGAGTTGATCTGTCCTTTTTCCGTCAGTAGAGATGGTATATGCAGGGTTAACTGATGCTTTCATAGTGGGTTGAATTAGGAAAACAGTTGAAGAGTTTGCTTGAGGGCAGAGATGATTCTTAATGGTCCTTGATTCCCACCTTGTGTGACATGTAGTAAATGTCTCAGGAAAGTTGACAGAAGGTTAAATATAAAGAGGGGAGAGAGCACGCAGTGTGGCTACAAATATTTTTCCATGTGCAAAGCAAGTAGGCAGAGATGGAACTGGCCTAAAACATTAGCCTCATTAACATTGTCCTCTCTGAAATTAAAAAAACATTAGTAGACAGAGTAAACATGGATTTCCTTATCTATTTAACTCATATTTATTGGTGTGAGTTGACTACGAATCACTTTGTCCTATGTTTACTGAAATTGTGGCTGTCCATTTGAGTCCAAACTTCCAGAGAGCAGAGACCACATCTGTTCAATTTGCTTTATCTTTTGTCCAGCAAACGGCTGCAGTACAGTGCCATGGAGAAGTCCTGGTTAAACCCTGAAGACCTGAGTTTTGGTTCTGGCTATGTGACCCTTACAATCCGGACCTCATTTTTATTCACTGTTAAAACACA